>NC_142891.1:7554621-7857651 GCF_054131105.1 Drosophila navojoa | reverse complement strand
GTATGTCTTACGGCTGCCAAGTTGGATTTATATCTGTGTCTTTCGCTCATTGTTTGGTCAAGTTATCGTGCGTGGCGCTTTATGTGCTCTTCGCCCGCTTCTGCTTAATATTGCAAAGTGATTTTCGCATTTTCACAGAGCACCAGCACAGAGCTCGACTCGACTCGACGCGACTCGACTCGTGTCGAGCAGTCCACAGATTTATGGCCGCCTTTGATGTATGTTTATCCCTTTTCCTGACTCTGCGTTTCACAGAAGAAAAAAACTAAAGGGAAAATCAAAATAAAAAGGCGTCTACATGCAAGGCTCTCCCGTTCTCTCAGCAATCCCCATTTCCTTTGCTCAGCTGCGAGCATAAACAAATGATTGCATGGGTAATAGGACTAGGGAGCTTAGTCTTCAAGAAACCGTTGTCCCGCTATTAAAAATCACTTTGAGCATTCGGCCGTAGCTCAACAGCAGCAACAACAACAACAAAAGAGAGCAACAACATGTCAGAGCAAAATATAAAAAAAAAAGAAATGATAAATTGTAGTTTAATCTGTAGAAAATTATGCAAATGTTAAAAAATAACTGATGAAAAACGAGAGCACACAAAATTATTTAACTTGGCTAGCTGAAATTGAATTACTCTCACCAAACAGCAGAAATTGGTATTTATTTTGAATTGCCTAAGCTTGAAGCAAAAGAAGATCAAATGTTTTTTATGTATATAATATTTTTTATTGAATTTTATATTTGTAAAATTCGAAGCAAGGCTCAAGGTTGTTATATCTCAATTTATTCTACACACATTTCTTGACACAATACTTAAAAAAATAAAAAAAAATATTACAAAATTTGTCTTTCCAATAAACCTGAGAATGGATTTTCTCTATTTATATTCTTTAAAATATAAATTATTTTAGCACTAGAAAAATCTCTAACTCTGTAGTCAAGCTAACCCTTTGAAGTTAGTGTACATTAGCTCTGTCTCAAAAATTGTTCTCGGCTAATGCCAAGAAAAAAGGAGAAGGACGTCAAAGAGCTGTTCGGAAAGGAAAAAGGGTTAACGTAAAATGGTCTCAGTTTTGGTCTCATTATTTGAACATTTCATTTATCTTCTTGAATTGATGTAAACGTAATGAAAATTGGATTATGTTGTAATCATTAGGGTGGGTCGTTGACCGACCCAAAAGCAAAAAACAAAGCAAAATGGGAAAAAACGGATTGAAATTATTTTAGTTGCTGTTTTACTTCTCTCTTCTTTCTATTTTTGATTTTATTTAACTTTTTTTTTTAGATTTTTGTTTTTATTAAAGTCTGCGCAATTTGTTGGAGTTTTCTTAACGGAGTCGTAGCATATTTGCTTGATTTATGTGCTAGCCATAACAAACCAACAATGTGCCAATAAATCACGCCCAGTGGGCGTGCTGGGGCTGAGGCGGAGGGCGCTGGTACAGTGCGAGGCCATTCGCGTATCGAGTTGTTCGCCGCTCTGACCGAAAGGTCTTACGACAGCTCAGCCGCGCGCAAATCTAATTGTAAAGTTTTGTAAACTGAGCCAAAAGCCCGCGCCACCAGCAAAAAGCCCCAGGACACAAGCCACCATGGCGTCATTATCAATGCGACGGAGACGCGTACGGCGTACGGCGGACGGCATACGGCGTACGGCGTACGGCGCACAGCGCACTTCCTCTGCCAAAGCACAATTTCGTGGCAGCCCATTTGGAACCGCACACAGAGGAGGGCTGGGCAGCCACGCCCCCCACTTTCGGTTAGCCGCCTTTCACTTTCAGTGGCGTTCGCTCCGCTGGGCTCTGACTTTACGCTAATTTTAAAGCCATCAATTTGATGGCATTTTGAGTGTTTAAAGTGTGTTTTCAACAATGTCTGATATTTGATATAACAATTATATAAATGCCGTATGCTTATGTCAATAGACAAACAGCGAGAGCCGATAACAAGGCCAGCGGCTTAGGCTGCCACGCTCTGCCCTCTCTCTCTCTCTGTCTGTCTCTCTCTCTCTCAGTCTTTCTTGAATCGAAATAATAGCTGCAGGCGAAAAAAACATTGACTTTCATTCTCTGCGAAAAACACAATATTTTTATTACGTATACGTTACGAAGAACAACAAAGGAAATATAATATATATATATAGACATAGATATGTATATATATTTACTTGCTGTTGGCTCAGGGCTGAGCATTTAGACAATAGCAAATTAATAATTCGAGCTGGCATACAGATTCCATCAAATAATATTCACGTGTAAAGGCAGCAATAAATATTTTAAAAACAAAATTAATTTTTAATTAAAGATAAATATTTTGCCAGTCAATATACGAAAAAAGAAAAGTGAAATAAGTTCCCAACACACAATATAATAAATATGCAAATAATTTGTAAAACAAATGCAGACGGAGACGAGACAACAACAAAAATCCAGTTTAAAAATAAAATGACTGAATCAACAGGATTAAGAGGAAAGGGGAAGGGGCGAGCATCGAATGGAAATGCCGGCACACACATGTGTGCACAGCAATTTTTATAGGGTATTAAGCACCATCAACATTGTTGGCCAACTCAAGTCTCAATTATTCAGACATTAGTTCTGCAGCGGGCAACTATGGCAAATCACTTGAGTGGGAATTCGTGCCAGCCCTGGGTGCGAAAGCCAAAATTGTGGCCAGGGTGTCCTTAGTGTCATACTAAAGATGTGCAGCAGCAACAAATCCCCAAATCCCCGCTAGCAAATTTATTTTAATTCACTTTTGGACGTAGCCGTTGCTCGTTTGCCTTCTTGTTTTTTTGTCTTCCACTTCTTCTTCTTCTTCTTTTTCTGTGAGGCTTTGACATTGCCAATTTCCTGGGCTATGGCTACTAATGCCCGCTGCTGCTGCCACGTCTTGGCGGCTGACACTTGGCGACATTGAAATGAGCACTTAAGGCAAATACGCCAAGGGCCAAGGGGGATGGTGCGTAGGCGAGGGCGTAGGCTTGGGCGAGGGCGAGGGCGAAGGCTAAGGCAAACAGCAAACAGAACGCGCTCTGTTATCAAATGTATTTTTATGCTCTTTTGATTTTTATGGGCCTCTGCCAGCAACAATAGAAACACGAACAACAACAACAACAACAGCAACAGCAACAACTCTCTAGACAGTTGATAAGTGAGCTGGGGGAATTGAAGAGACGCGTCCAGCTTTGCGTTGCGATTGCCGTCGGGCTGGACACAAAAGCCCATGGACAAGCCAAATAGTGCTTCTACAGCTACTTAAAATTAAACAAATTACAACACAGCAGTCTACCCCTCCCGCTCTCCTCCCTCTCTCTCTCACTCTCTTTCGTTGTCTATGTGCTTACCCTCACCAAATATTTCACAAACTGTCGTCGAATTGTCCTCAAAGCTGTCAGTCGCATCGTCAAGGATATTCGGGCTGTGCCGTCAAGCGCGTGCTCGAATTAAATGTGCCGTGAAATAAATCCAACAAGAATACCCACACACACGCACACACACAGAGAGAGAATGTCTCTAGCCAGTGCTGAGCAACTCCAGTTTGGCAAATCTCTATTTGAATACAAATATATGTGAGTACAAACATATTTCAAGTTTGTTTTTTGTCTGCAACAGACGCAAACAAAATTCAATTGAAATTAAAAAACAAATAATGTTCACATTATATATTCCACAAGAAAAACAAAACAAAACTGAAAGTAATGAAAAAGTGAGCAGCATATGGAAATAATTTTAAAGAAACTTTACTTAATCGCAGAACCTCTTAATATTTGCCCAAGTTAAAGACGTTAAAGCATTTGTCAAATCAACACTTCATAATTATCAAGTAAAAGCCAAATGGGAAAGCATTAAATGCCAGAACCACAGTCAGGCTGGTCCGCATAGAAGTGGGCGTGGCCACTGCGAACGCTGCCACATGATTTACTTAATACAATTTTGCTTAGCCATTGCTAATTTATGTGGGGCCAAGGAATGGAACTCAAACTTGAGCTCGACCACTTAATGCCGCAGCAATGTAATAAAAATTCTGGCCAAAATGATCAAGGGCAGAGGACAAAAGGCAGGAGGCGGCCGGCAGGAGACGGGAGACGGGAGACGGGAGGCACAGTACATGGCAAGCAAGCCAAATAAATGTGCCGTTAAATATTTAGTTGATTTAATTATGTGGACAGTTAGGAAATGAAGCAAATGCATGAGATGCTCATGGAATGGGAGCGTGGCCGGGAGGGGGATGGACCATTAAATCAACCCAAAACTACACATAAAATTTACGAGCGTTCGCTCAGCCGCTCGATGGGGCCTGGCTTGCTTACAAGGAATGGAATGTCTTTGGTTATCTGTTGCTAGATGCTTATTTATTACAGCTGCCATATGCCATATGACATAATAGGGGGGGACTAGCTATTGTTCTTGTTGTAGCTGTTGTTGTTGTAGTTGTTGTTGTTGGTTGTTGATTGTGTTCTCTGCCTTTTTCAGCTTGTTTTTGTTTTTTCTTTTCTTCTCTCTCTCTCTCTCGCTCTCTTTATCGCTCTCTCTTGCCTGTTGTCTTGTAAATTAATTAAACAAATAAAATAATATGTCAGCAGCAGCAGCAGCAGCGACAGCGGCAGCAAATGGCAATAAATACTAATTTGCCTGTTTCAACACAAATGTCATCTTTGTGTAAAGATAACCAAGGCGTGGGCTAAAAATCTTTGCCTAAATAAGTACAGAAACATATAAACAGACACGCACAAGGGGTTCTAGTGTATGTGTGTGTGTGTGTGTGTGTGGATGAGTAGACATAGGACATAGACATAGGCCTGTTGTCAAGCCAACAACTGCATGCCTAGTCTACTCTGACTTGCGTCTGAGCTGAGTACATAGAAATTTACGCACACACACACACACACACACACACACACACATGCAATATATACATATCCATATCAGTTATGATGGGCATTGGCTGGGTTATTAGTTACAGCGGTAAACCAGACATTGTTCTTCGGACTACCTTGGGATTGGTAGTGGGAATGGCAATTCAATCGCAGCTGGCTTCAGCTTACGCTGACAGCTTCTTGGCTATTTACACACACACACACACACATAGATATTTGCATACACTTTGTAAGCGTCTTAGGCTTTAAGCTCATATCAACATTTGATTGGAAAACCATTGAGAGAATAAAAAATCAACAAAAACGAGTATCAAATGTCAAATGTTTTTCTATTATTGATTTGATCTGAAAATGCGAATAAATATATACAGTGCTGCTCAACTAAATAGGTTTGAGAAACATTCTTACACTGGCCAGCCGAATTACAGTTTTCTAGGTGTTTGAATCCAGATTCTATATAAAGAAATTACTTTACGTTTTTAAGGCTTGCCAATTGGACTTAAATAAATAATTAAAATAATATTCCTTTGATATTAGAGTGGCAAAAATTAAATTCCTTACAAAATCAAAAGGTTTCAGTTAAATCCAAAATATGGACTATTTTTACACATATTCTTAAAATATGAAAATGAAAGTAACTGAATAAATTTATAAAGTCACATTGAATACAAATTTACAGGGCTTACGCTCTACTGCCTAACGGATTAATTTTTTGTATATCATTTATAAATATAAATTATAATTATAAATTTATTTTATTCAATTAGAAGTATATTTTAAACAGATAGTTTCTATGTTTAAAAACAATTTTTAATCTATTCAGTTGAGCATCATCGTAGATAATATTATCGTGTTTAGTAAAAACTCTTGCCTGCAGCCATTGTAAATATTTTTGTTTTTATATAAACAAATAAAAGAATTATTTATATTTATAGATATATGCTATAAATATTTAAAGTTTTCTTTTCTCTGCTGCAAAACTTAAAGCCAAAGCATTTTTGTAGACACACATACACATGCACACTCATACATGGTACATGGTAGTAATGGGAGTCAAGCGACGGGCATCGATATGACCACACATTCACACCCACTCTAGGACACACACACACAGGGAGAGAGCCAATGCGCCAAGGTCGACATTTGGCGATGTGGGCCAAACGTGAATTGCGTCAAAGGCAAACTGAACGGACGCCCACAACAGAAAGCAAAAAGAAGGCGTGACACACACACACACACACACACATACACATTAATGTGGGTGTGGGCAAAAGTTATTGTTGGTAATATCAAGAGAAAAAGTGTTTATGATATGAAAAATGTTGACAGCAACTGCAGAATAGATATGCTGCGCCCTCAGAGAAAGAGATAGCCAATGGCACACACACACACACACACACACACACACACGTATGCACACTCACACTCTCACCGAGAAGCACAGCTAGTGGCTTGTATTATTGCGGCCGTTGTTGTTGTAGTTTTTATCGTTGCTGCTGACTTTGATGAAAAATATGATTATGTCCTTTATGCGAATGCCTTGCAGTAAAAATAATAATAACACACCAACACACACTAACACAGACACCAACACACCAGCACACATACAGCTGCCTCGTTGGCTTCCGTATCAGATGCGCTCTTCATTTTTGGCAACGTTTTTCATGACTTTGTTCTTGACTTTATTGGCTGCTCGTCTTGGCTGCCTTTGGCTGCTGGCGCCAAAAACTTTGTTGTTGCTGTGGCTGCTGCTGTTGCTGCTGCTGTTGCTGCTGCTGCTGCTGCTGCTGTCATATGTTTGCTTTATTATCGCCATTCGCTCAACCCGTAACAGCGCTAACACTAACCATAACAATAACAGCAATAAGTGCAGCCAAACCGTTGACCCATAAAGTGACAATGTTGCAAGCGAACAAGCGCGAGCTGTAACGCAACAACCAACTTCCTTAGGCAGCCACGCCCCACACGCACACACGCACACACGCCCACACTCACACAGAGCTCGTCAAACGCTTGATTTCACTTGTTAAATGGCAGGTGGTGGATTCACCAACTCCAAGAACTTGAAATCTTCAGCTAGAAAAACTCTTTAAATATTTGCTGAGAACATCTTAGGCTAGGCAGATGTTGTCTAGTTTTTTCTTCTTCCTATATCTCAATATATATATATATATATATATATTTTAATAATATGAATTTATTTAATATAAAACAAATATTTCTATGTATTTTAATATTTATTTTATAATTTTTTCAGGAGTTCTTAGCAAGATTTAGATTTTTTATTGTATATTTAGGGCTTTCTAGTAGTTGCAGCACATTTCTTTAAAGAAGAGAAGACTGTGTTATGTTTTGTTGCTAATTATAGCACACACACATACACATACATATTATACTAAGATGCGATAAGGGCTTTAAATTCCGAGCAGTCATTTGTGAAACCCTTTTTTCGCTTGGCTCTTGCATCACGTGCGCTGCAATAACTTCATTTGCTTTCTATTTGTGTTTCCCCAAAATGTCCTAGATACAGTAGGGTATACACGTTGGCATGTTTAATTTGTACTTGGTCTAACTAAAAATATATTTGCTAATAAGTTCATATATAAATATATAAGCTTCTCTTACCGTATTTATTTTATATGTTAATTAAAAGAGTTTTTTTATAAAATATGAAATAAATCTTTTCTATAAAATAAAATTTTGTTTATATCGTTGAAATTTTCAATGAAAAATGAATACACACATTTTCATATTGTATTTTTATTAAAGAAATGTATATTCAGAAGATTGTATGAAGAACAAATTCAAAACTGAGTGAGATGCGTGAGAAGTCTGAACAACGATTCGGTTGAGACGAAATTACAGAAATTGTAGAAGAAATGGTATCTCCTATTCTAGCATGCTCGACTTAACCACACTTACTTTGTTTTCTGTTGCAAGTGCTTCCCCTTTTTTTTATAAACATATATCAAGATTTTTTTGTTTTGGTTTTAGAGAGATAATTACAAAAAATGTTTTGCGTGCCGCGCTCAGCAGGATGGGCCGGGTATAATTATGACTCCTGCTGGGGTTTTTCTCCAAGTGGAGATTGTGGTTTGTGAATGGCTGGGGTTGGGGGCAGTGTTCTGTGTAGATTTCAACAGTAGAAAGTATTTCGTATTGTTTTCATTTGCCTTTTTTCTTTGCTCTCTCTCCTCTCCTCTCCTCTCCACTCCTGGGTTTGTCTGTTGGTTTTTATGCACTGCGCGTGTGTTTTGTGTTAAATTTGTTGCTTAATTTGAAAAGGCAACCCACGTAGATAAGACATTAAAAAGAAACAGATACGACGAGCAACAAACGAAAATGCGAGAGAGAGAGAGAGAGAGAGAAAGAGTACTTAAGGCAAAAGCTTGTAAGGGTTTGGGTTATGTCAGACAATTGCTGCTGCTCTTCCGGCAGCCCAAGTCTGTACCCCCTCCCCCTGCTGCCTGTTCAAAGACTTGCAGTCAGCACTGTTTATGGAATATTTTTTCAATTTGCTATGCAAATAAATCTATAGCTGTCTCTGGCTACAGATCATGCACACATGTTGCGCTGCCCGCTTCACATTGCTGACCCCCTCCTCTTCCTCCTGTTCCTGCAGCACTTTTGACCAACTGCAGTTTTCATTTTACATTTCGTTTTCTGTCATTTCGATTTACGTTGCGCTGCAGTCTAAAACCTTTACCCTAGCAGTTGAGCATACACAGACACACACACACACACATACATCATCCCCTTAGCTGGCTTGCAACCTGATGCCTGGCCATACCTTTGATGGCTTGCCAAACAGTTGGAATATGATTTTTGCAATTTTCGCATGAACTCAACCAAAAAATTAAACTTGACTATAACGGCAAAATTGTAAAGTTTTTAATACGTTTGGGGGCAGCAGCGCCCACATTGTATCTGTGTGGGGCGAGATTGGTCTTTGGGGGCGTGCCAGTTGCCTCTGTCATGCTTGTCAATCTCTGTCCCAGTCAATGAGCAAAAAATAGAAAACTTTGCGATTCTTTCAGTCTCTCTTTGATTCTCATTCGCCATTTCTGCCTCTGCTGTCTCTCTCTCTCTCTCTCTTGTTTAGCGCAAACATTTCAAATTATTTTAATTAAGGCATTTTAATTAACACACACGCATACAATTACAGCTGCTTGTTGCCGCCGCTGTTGCTGCTGCTGCTGTTGTTGTTGTTGTTATTTTAATGTTGTCGCGTTTTTGCATAAATTGTTGAGCCTACTTCAGCGAACGCATACCTTTCTGCCGCCCCTCCATCAATGCTTAGCTGCATGTTGACACAGAATTTAAATTTATATTTCGTGTTGCTATGCTTCTTTATTTTCCGGAATACCCTGCGACAAGGTATTGCTCCAGAAGTCACGGAACATGTGAACCCAAATCTGAGCTTTGGTCTATTTCAAGCAAGGCTCACGAATCAAACTTAAAAGCGCGACAACCTTTGCGGGTTTATTTCGAGCTAAACATGGATCAGCCAAGATTTCAGTCTGAAATACATACATTAGTATATTCATAGGCCATTCGCACTCTCGGTCTCGCACTCGGCAGGGTATCTGAGTTTCTGTTGAATTTCGTGTCTTCTCTTTATTGCCGCCCGCTGGGCTTGAAGGGGGCGCTCTGGCTGTGGGGCTGCCATTAGTTCAACTTGGCTACGTCTCAGGCTTTGGGGCCTGTAATTTATTGACGTGTTTCTATATAACGATATTTATGTATATACATACATGCATATACATATATGTACACATGTGTGTGTGCACATTTACGCATGCAAGCCTTATATACCATACATATGTATATAAATTTTTAGGCCAACATGCGCGCTTAGCCATAAATTGTTTTGGCCAGCATATATAAAAAGGCAAAATAAAAAATATAAATAAAAACACACAAAGTATGGCAAGAGGCCGTTGCGCTAAATTTCATTTCATGCAGCGCTGCGCTTAACAAAATATCCTTGTCGCTCGCTCGCACGCTCGGGGTCAAGTTGACTGAGTGCGTAGAATGAAATTTATGGCAGACGACCACCCAGCCAGTCTCCACTCTCCCTCCCTCCCCCCTCTCTCTATCGCCCTTTCGCTCGCTATACACGCTCTCTTTCTGCGCGCTTGACATTTTGCAGAACCCTTTATAAATTTTGCGCGGTCAAGTCAACGGTTAATTGAGTTCAAATATGCAATTACACATGCGTTTGTCAGTTGTTGTTGGTGCTGTTGTTGTTGTTGTTGTTGTTTTTGTGCGTCATATGCTTATAATAAATCAAATAATAAAGCTCTGATGTTTTAATTAGAGCGGCAATGAATATATAGAAACAGCAAAAACTATAAAGAGAAAAGAAAATGTAGTGAGGTTGACTAAGGAATACTGTTATAGTATATGAATTTGTGTGTGTATATAAAAATTATATATAATATAATTTTAATACAATATCATATATCGATCAATATATGAAGAAAATATAGTTTAATTTATCTGTTCAGCTACAAGGTATATCAAATATAATTATTTCTATTTTTTTATATTTTTATATATTAAAAAAAAATTATTTAAAAATTCTATAAATTTATAATAATAATATTGTATATGCCAAAAATATAGATATATTTTTATTTAATTCTTTAAACGGTTTAAGCTACGTTACAAATCCATAGACTGCATCATGATGCCCTTTGGGCCAATTAGGTAATCATAATTAGCTTTAAATTGCAAATATTGCGTTCATTAATTTAGCTAACAAAAACTGTGGCTAGTTTTTAATTAAAAACAAATTGAAATATTGAAAACCAAACCAGAAATATAATATTTATTTTATATATTTATTTAAGCTGATAGTTCAATACTCGAGTTGTTTTTGCTTAGTTAAAGCCAGAGGGCAATGGCAGCTTGAAAGCTTCAGCTAATTGCGTTGACAATGTGACTGATAAAAACCTCATTCCTTTCGCCTCGTCCGCTGCCTCTTCGTGTTTTGTGGGCATGACGGCGCCTTCTGCTAATGAACATCGATTTGCCCGCAGACTCACGTCGGCTGCGAGCTCTCTGTGTGTATGTGTTTGTGTGTGTGTGGCTGTCCCACAATCGAAATCGGAATTTAAATTGACTCATTAAAACGAGCAAAAAGCGGGTCGCACGACAATTAAACAAACGCGCGAGCCAACGTTTCCTAATGCTTCCCCCATCCTCCCACACACACATACACACACACACAAACTTCCCCCTTGATTGAAGCAACTCCCGCCCGCAAAGATTCCTGGCACCTAATATGGGGTCATTAGTTAATTTGCCAAACGGCTTCAGTTGCCCTTTGCATACCCTGGCCAAAGGGACTCTGTTGAATTTCTTATGAGATTTGCTAGAGCGGAGAATATTCCTGAATATTCCTAATTGCTTTGCTCTTATAAAAAACAAAGATTTTGCGTGAGGACTTCGAAATGCTTAGTTATCGAAGATGGGAAGAATACATATATGAATGTATAATTCTTAATGAATGAATATTTAGGCTTCTAAAGTAAAGCCATTTAAGCTTTTGTAGCTCATATAAAAAGATCATTGAAGCTTAAATGCTCTTTTATCTAAAGAATTAATAATATTAATAAATAGGTAAATATATTATTATAAAGTTAAAAATCATCAATCATCATATATTTGAATCTAACATTACAGAGCATTTAATTTTTTACTTTTGTAATGTAATAAATAATTAAGCAATACAATAAAAATAATCTTATCAATTTCACCGACAAAAATTCATATAGCTTTTTTACATCTCTCATCGAATTCTTCGTCTACTAATATAATAGAAATTTTCTCTTCCCACTCTTCATATAAAATTCAATAAAGATTTTTATTCAATTATCCTAGCAATACGGTAAAAATCTAAAAACTAACAAAGGCAATTCATTTCTCCCATTCACACATACTGATATTTAATTGAAATGTCTATGGATATGCTTTATAGGAAAAGTAGAATCTTCCTCGAATATATGTATCTAAGTATATATACAGTTTGTCTTTAAATGCATAAACTTGAATGAATTCAGTTAACTAGAGCATGACTGTTTCGGCTAATCAAGGATCTCTGGGGTGCTTTGGCTTCTGCCGCTGTTGCCGCGTTGCCACTGTCAAGGACGACGTTCACGTCCTTGTTGCCGAATGCTCGTCACCAGCGTCTGTTAATTTATGTGCTCGTACCCAAAGTTCCAGCCAGCGCGACTCTCATTGAGGTTTTTTGTTTTTGTTTTTTTGTTTTTTTTTTTTTATACCCTGAACCCATTGAAAATGGGAAATCAGGGTATAATGGTTTTGTTAAAATGTATGTAACAGGCAGAAGGAGGCGTGGCAGACCCCACAAAGTATATATATTCTTGATCAGGGCGACGAGCTGAGTCGATTTAGCCCTGTCCGTCTGTCTGTCCGTCCGTCCGTCCGTCCGTCCGTCCGTCCGTCCGTCCGTCTGTCCGTATGTTTGAACGCGTCGATTTCAGAAGATACAAGAGCTAGAGACTTCAACTTTTTTTTAAAATGTCCGTATATATCACGCGGATATCGAGTTTATCACTAAAAAACGATAACTCATTCCGATACTTTTTTATCGATAAAAAACCTAATCGAAGATCACTAAAATAATTATATCTCCTACATCTTTCAAGCTAGAGTCTCCAAATTTAAAATGTATATTAAGACGCATGTCATACAATTTCGGTTTTCGTTAAAATTTACCCCCCACCCCTAAATCCACCCCCTCACCCTCATCTTTGTAAAAGTCGTATATCAAATACTAGAGACTTGTGCTTCGGTATACACATACATTTAAACATTATGATTACATTCTGAGAGTTTCATTACGATCGTACGTCTAGAAATTAAATTATTCAACAAATAAGTTTTCATTATATTGCCAACAATGCAGTGCAACCCAAGCGCAATCGCCTGTATATGTGAGTGTGTGTATATGCGTGTGTTTGTTTGTATGCGTGTGTGTGCGTGTGTTTGTTTGCATGTGTGTGTGTGTGTGTGTGTGTGTGTGTGTGTGTGTGTGTGTGTGTGTGTGTGTGTGCGTGTGTGTTTGCTAATTATTATTGGTATATCAGTTGCTTGTAGGGTTCAGGGGATCTCGTAGTCGAGCAGTCTCGACTAGAGCTTTCTTTCTTGTTTTTTTTTGGGTGCGTGCCGAGCCGCAATCTGCCCGGGACTATTAGATTTTATTGAGCCGCTGATTTATACAGCGCGCTTCAATTCAATTTCGGTCGGACGGCGCGCATGGGAGCCGGAGGAGGGACGTCTAACAAAACTTTATAGTCGGGCTGGAGCAGCTTCAAATGGGAATTTAATTTTCACACGGGCGAAAATCGATAAATGCGCAGCGAAAAAAAAAATAAAGGAAAAATGGAACCACAGAAAGAAAACAACAACAACAAATACATAAATTACCTGCATAATTTTGTTACAATTTTCACTATGCAATTTCTATAAAAGCTGCCTTCTCTTTTTTGTCTCTCTCTTTTTGTCTCTCCCTCTTGCTGTCAGCCTGCCCAGTTTTTGCTCAGATAACCGTCGACAAATGGGGCGTGGCGCTTGGGATAGGCATTCGCGTCCATTTTATTTACATTTATTGACCGCACGGACTGTGTGTCTGCCTGTATGTGTGTGTGTGTGTGTGTGTGCGGGATCTGCTTTGTATGTTGGGCTAGTCGAGTGGTTGGGATTTCAAACTGTGTAATTTGCAGCACGTGTGAACAGTTTTCTATTAGACGCGCTCGCGCTGCCAACACTGGCGTAAATGTGCAAACGGAAGTCAGCAAAATCGTAACGGAAGTGAATTGAAGTGGCCCGCTCTAGCCTGGATTGTGTAATAGATATATGTATCTAGATAAATTAGGAGTGCACACTAGAACTAGTCGAGCAGCGAACTTGATAACTGTATATACATAGGCTGTCCAGCCCAGTCGAGCAGACAGCTATGAATGTGCTGAAATTAGCGGCAGATTGAGATTACAATCAAATCATTTACCTCTCTTTGGATAGATTATATATGCTGGATATGATATATGCTATATGAACTCGTGAAAATTCAAATTTCATTGAAAATTCAAATTTCAATTAATGAATGTGAATAATTTGGCCATGTGAATGAAAGCAGATGATGTAACATGTGTTTGCTATAGATTCGTTAATTAATTTTCAGGCTATTTCGTATAGAACAATTCGGAAATTATGATTTGTGCTGACACACACTATATTATTTGAGTATGACAAACAAGTTCGATAATTATATAGGCCAAAAAAGTGGCCTTACTACAAATTAAGTAGATTGCGCCACATGTTTGCCTTGGTGTCAATTGGTGTTGCTATATAGGTTAACAGCCATACAAATGTCTGTTTGTGTGTGTATGTATGTAACTCACCCACCCACACACACACACTCAAGAGAGCGAGAGAGCTGAGGGCAAGCTGTCAGCGCGGTTTCCAATTATCCAAAACCCAAATGAATCCCAAAAACTTGTCGGCTGAGGCACTTTTCCATGGCATGGCCACAAATCAAAGGCAAGTTTCACTTTTCCTGTCAATTTTGCCTACAGTCCAAAAAGTTTCGTGTGGTCAACCACGGCTGGTTCGTCAGTTGGGTGGTTGGGTTACTCTTCGAACTGCTGAGCTGGCCAGAAATATCTCTCGTGTCTTGTATAAATTTGATTTGCTAATGAGCCGAGTCCAAACCATATGAAATTTAAAATACTTTTTTTTCTCTCTCACTGGCCTTGGCTTGGCTCCTCGACAGCTCTTGCGGCTTATCAAGTGTGGTATGTTGGTCAACTGTGGCTTTGGCGCCCCCGGAGCTGTGGCACGTATTTGAGCAGCGGTTTTAATTGGTCCAGCTGTGGATGTGGGTCACCCAAAATTATATTTGAGCGTGTGATAAATGAATAAGAAAGCAGAAACTTTTTGATTGCCGAGGGCGACCAGAAAGTGCTGCCAAACTAAAGATACCTGCTTCATTTTAATTGATTATATTTAATCAATAAGTTACAAAGAGTTTACTTAAGTGCTGAGCTCTCAACAAGTTAAAAGATAGTTGGGATTTTGGTGAATCATAGACTGTGCTTAAGCTAAATCACAAATTGCTGAAGGTCTTTTCAGTTTGAATATATCAAGGATATATATTAAAGTATAAATAAATACTGAATTCAACTCGTATAAATAAAATTAGAATAGTTTTAGTTTAAATATATATAAATATTCAAAATAGTAATCCATAATATCAATTTGTGTTTAAGATGTACATATATACAATTTACTTACCCATTCGATTATAATTCCCAACTCAACTTAAAAAAATCGAATTTTTATATATTTTTTGTAATAATTAATAATTTTATTTTTACCATTTTGCTTAGTACTCTTATTTTTTGTCACATTTCTGATGACTTAGTTAATTGATTTACCAATTTATATGCATAGATTTGCCTTTTGTTAGCCTAACACACTTTCTTTAAACTTAAAACTCTGTCATTAAATTCTGCTTAAACGCAATGCGCTCTAACAATTTGCATTATCATTACATCTGCTCTCTATATATATATTTAATTTTACTATGCAGGACATTCCCGATTCAATAAACGGGTACACTCACACCGAATCGAACTGCCTTTACAGTTAGCAGTTGGCCACATATTTATATATATAGATAAATATACATACAAATACAACAAAAATCGTAGTCTAAATAAATATTTGCTTTATACAAGTATTTGACTATGCAAGAGTTTATTTATTTACAGTTGACTTAATAGTAATATTTCTACCTCCGATTTCTTCAGAATTCTTTCCTTTTTTTGCTGGGAACATTTTTGCTACAAATAAAATTTTTCTACTAAGTTTCAGAGTCTTTTAGAAGTTGCCTTAATTTTAACATTAATTATTACTGATTTTTACTTTTAGTTTTTCTCTACATCTTTTTCTTTGTAAAGGAAAAATGTAGAGAATTTTCAGTTTATTCGGTTTGGAGAGATATAGCCAACATATTTGAGTAACCGAATATGGTTCTTGCGTTATAATTTAGACTGAATTGGAATTTGTATTAAATGATATCCTTTAATCGATATGGCATCGATAACTTTTCGATTTATTGACTAAGTCGCATTTATGTTCTCAAATATACACATATATTGATATGATTCAATAACTAATCTTTGGATATGCGCCTATCGATATTTCTCTCTTGATATTGGAAAAGGATATGCCTCGAAATCTATGCGGAAGATAGGCCAGATGGTCATAAGGAATAGAACTTAGCTATGCACAGCACCTTAACGGGAACAGAATTCTAACATATTCATATATACATACAACTACTTACACACTTATATACATACATACATATATCTATCAGTATATATATATGTATATAATTAGCACGATTTGCTGACTATCTAGTCTAGGTTTAGGTCTAGCTGCTTACGTCTGCTTCGCTTTAATAGAGGATCTCGAGTCTAGACGACTTAGACGCAACTCTCGGGCACACGTTGCGTCATGAGGCAATCCTTAATCGCATTTATATTGATGTTGTCATCCAAATCCTGCGACGAATTGCACGAGGTGGTTGTTGTCGAGGTCACGCCCACGCCCATAACGCTGCCCACGCTGCCCAGCAGCAAGCTTGAGCCGGAGCCCGGCTGATGATGTTGCTGATGATGATGATGTTGCTGCTGCTGTTGCTGATGATGATGATGACGATTCAAGGTGGCCGTGTGACCCTGGGTATGCTGCAGCCTGCCACTGGCATAGGCATTCAGTATATACCCACCGCCGCTGCCCAGGCCGGGCGGCAGAGTGCCCACGCCGCTGCTGTGCGCCGGCTGCAAATGCGCTGCCAGCGTCGCAGTCGAGGACAGCGATGTGGGCGATCCAATGATGTTGCCGCCCATGCCCAGCGTCAATGGCTTCCCACCACCACTCATGCCCACGCCCACGCCGACGCCCATGCCCATGCCCATGCCCAGGCTGCCCATCATGCTGCTGCTGGGCGAGATGACGGTGCTGCTGCAGCCCCCTCCCGCCGCTGCAACGGCGGCCAGCAGCTGCGCTCGCTGTGCATTGATCTGGTTGTAGGTGACCGGCGGATTCGCCGGATCACTGGACAGCGCTGTAGTCGTCGTCATGCCCGGTGCCTGCAAGCATAGATGTGCATGGGAAAGTTAGAAAAGAATCGCTCAACCGGAAAGTTTTCAGTTGGTAAATCAGCAACAGTCTCTAATATTCGTGCCCGAGCTGCGCTAAATTTTTGTAAAGAAATTTTAAGCATTCGCCAGTGTAACTAGGTTAAATTATTTTAAAACCGTTTAATACGACATTTGTATACACTTTCTAGCAGTTATAGGCTGGACATAATACAAATAGATAGATTATTCATAACTTAAACTTTACAGTTAGCCAAAACTAAATTGATCAAAATCAATCAAAGTACAGATTAAATATATATGGCTACAGCTATAATCGGATTCTACGGCACTCCGGTATTTCATATAGGGTATTTACTCATTATTTAACTGTTACATTTTTCCTAAATTACTTTGGCAAATTTTATGAAACGTATATAATTAAATGTTATTATTTATTTTATTATTCGGCATTTAATAAATCATTGCCAACCGCATATTATCGCATCTGTGTGATTTTCTGTTCACAGATTCATTTATATTTATGCGCTTAATGAACTTTAATCCTATTACGATTTCAAGCGTATTCACATTTTTACCCAAATTGCCCCGAAATGTTGTGAGAGCATGAAAAGCGAACGCTTGATTATAGAAAAATACATTTCTATTTTTCTTTTATTTTTGGCAGTTCAATTGGAAATTCTAATTGAAAATCTCTCGATGCGATTACCAAATTGCTGAATTGCATTGCTGCTGCTGCTGCTGCTGTTGAGTTTCAGATTTTGCCTCGATTCGCCTGTTTCTGTTATGTTTGCCCATATTTAAAAATATTTAATTAACGAATTGAGCTATGCCCAATATGAGCAACGCTCCATGAGCCACGCCCCCATGCTGCCTGCCTGCTGGTAATTTAAATGTAATTGACATCAGTGCAGCCAAACTCCATTTGCTGTCCCAACACCCCACTGCAATACTCAGCCAAGCAGCCCTGACTCTTGCTTATCTCCGGAACATGTGTGTGTGTGTGTTTTTTTTTTTTTTTTTTTTTTAATATTTACTTATATGCCTTTTGCAGTGTATAAATATACTTGCTGGGCTTGTGCAATTTTTTGGAGCTATAAATGAATTTAATTTCATGAAAATGCTGCTTTTAGGGTTTATCAAAATTTATATACTGAAGTTACTTTGTTGAGCATCTGCCATTGAAGATTTCTTTACTATAATCGCTTTAACAACTGTTTTCGGATCATTAGGGCCGAAGGTTTCTGATTACAGGGTATTTTGTACTTTTTCTCGAAGCTGCGAATGCATTTATTTATTTATAAATTTCTCTATTATTTTCATTTATTCATTTATATATTTATTTCTTATTTCATTTATTTTATTTTTATGTTTTTTATTTATTTAATTTATTTATATATTTTTTTTACATTCATATATGTTTTTTATGTAATTATTTATTTAATTTTTTTTTTCAGTTAATATTTTTGTTTATTTTTTTGTTTATTTATTTTTTTTCTTTAATTTAATTTATTTATATTTTATTTTTATTTACCTATTTTTATATTTATTTATTTATTTATTAATATATTTTTTTTTTATTTTTTTTTATTTATGCATTTATATATTTATTTATTTTATCCATTTATTTATTTAATTTTTATTTACCTATTTATTTATATATAGTTATTTATTTATTAATATATTTATGTATTTATTTTTTATTTTTTATTTATTTATGTATTTATATATTTATTTATTTATTTACTCATCTTTTGTTTGGACCTTTAGCACTTAATTTATTTAGTGACTGGCGATATTCTTCAACAAGGATTTTTCGTTATATTGCCTATGTGTAGTCTCTAAGCAGAGTATATTTTAGCAGATCTAAATCAACGGCAGTGCATATTCCTGGATCAAAATAGCTAAAATTATTTATTTTCAATGTTGCTGTTGAGTTGCAGCTTGTTAGACACTCATTTCTTTTGCTACAGAGTATGTCCTGATCAAGCACACCCCACTTGCTCATTTCTACTTATTCAACATTTATTTTGGTTTGGCATTGCGAATGGGCTTATTGTGTTCTGCTTCAGCTTTCAGGATAGATTAGTAAAATGCATGCAGAACATTCTATTTGCATATAATGCAATACTATTCATATATGTACATACATATATATGGAATATATATATGTATACATAGTATAGCATAGAGAGATATTGGTTGCTCTCTGGTCTGGTCTGTTGTCAACATGCACATATGGTCAGGAGCGGGAAGCACTCTAATCGCACTCGGAACAGCTTATGTTAATGCCGGCCATCTCGACCAGTCGAAACCAAAATCCATAAATGAACTCTAATTGCAAATTTAATGAAATGAAAACAAATGGTTGAGCGGGCGCTTCAGATGCGCAGATGCTCCTATCTCGCATTTATAATGAAAACCAACAACAACAACAGCAAAAACAACAACAGCAGCAAACGCAATTTCGGAATATTTTATAGAACCAATAAATAGTGCAAACACGTTCGTTGTCCTAAATTTATGCAATTATTAAAATCATAATTGTATATAAATGTTTTATTTGTTTTTGCTTTTTGAAAAAAGAAGAGAAAAGAGGAATATTTTATAGAAGCTTCGCACATTAGAATTGTGAAAACGATGAAATATTTTCTATATTTGATAAAATTTATTTTCGTTACATATGCACAATTAAATTCCAAGTATTTTTAAAATCTATGAATATATATTGGCCTAATTGGATATAGATTTATACAATTTTTAAAGTAAATTACAGTTAAAGTTTTGGGAATTGAGTGCTTGAATTGTTTGTTAAAACTAAACATGAAGCTCTTAAGCGTGCGAGTTAAGATCCAGAAAGTAAAGTAATTCTGCAATGGAAGGACCTAATAACAGTTTTGAAATATTTGGTCTTTTACGAATTGCATGAAGAGGAACACAGACAGAGGGCTGGACTCATAGACAAACTGTCGGATAGCCAGATCGGCTTTGCTTCCGATCCACATCTCTTACTCCTGCTATATGAAACATTCTTTTTATTATTCCCAAAGATAGTATATTTCTCTTTTGTCTCTCTCTCTCTCTCACTCTTACACTCTTACACTTTACCTCCTTTCTATTCTCTTCACTCTCTGCCACACTCTCACTCTCTCATTTTGACTTTCACTCTCTGTCTCACTCTCACTCTCCTTCTCTTATTCTAACTCTCTCTCTCTCTCTCTCTCTCTTTATCCACGACAAATTTGCATATTCAAGATCTCTGAGCAAGTTTTCCATTGTATTTTCTTTTTGTTTGAAACTTACGGCGCACACATGTTGCACATTCAATCACATTCAACTGATTTACGGCCACAAAATCCCGTGCTCGCCCTAGTGCCGCTCCCCTCCAGTCAACACACTGTGTGTTGAGCAATATAAAAATACGGAGAATATTGATTGATTATGGCTAGCTCGACATGATGTATTGTGTTTGTTAACGGGCGAAATAAGGAGCGAAGCTTGCAATTACCTTGTCGCTAGCTCTTGGCTGCTTGCCTGTTGCCAGTTGCCTGTTGGCTCTTACCAGTTGCCTGTTGTTTGGTTGCAATGCTGAAATGCTTGCCGCATTATCCCTGGACTTAGTCAATGGCTTTTATTTATAGCTCCCGAGCAGGATGAAAGGGACATGGAGGAGTGGAAGAGTGGAGGAGTGGAAGAGTGAGCGGCTGTGCGTCCGCTCTGACAGTTTAAAAGCTTTTTTTAATAAACACCCTTTGGCATGCTTTGGGTTTTTCGGTCTGAGGTTTTTGGCTTTGGGTTTTATATTATTTTTTTCTTTTTTATTGGAATTTGATGCCCGTGCTGCGGTTGTCCACACTTTTGTTTAGCAATTTGGCAATTCGAGTATTTGATTGGTTTTTCGGTGTAAGGAAAAGAGAACTAACCAAAAGCGGAAATAAATGAAAGTGGAACCGAGAAATCGACAGAGTGGCTAATAATAACCAACAAAATATAAACCTGACACGAGGCAGTAATTCGAAACCCTCAAAGCCTACAGAAAATATTGCCAAAAGCCGAACCAATCAAATGGCAATGCAAATGTCAAAGCAATCATCGAGCTGCTGCTTCATTCACATTTTGCTCACACTCCAAGCGATTGCCGTTTCGCTTGAATCGTCCTTTTAATCATATTCCACAGTTTGCTGGCTCTCATATAGCTTTAACTTTTCCTTTTGCACTTGCAAAAAGGCAATTTTGATTCTCATTTGCCAATGTTTATAAAGTCTCACAGAAATGCACAAAATGCAAAGATTTTAGCTTCGAAATCGTTACGGTTCGAGGTAAAGTTATTGAATAATATCACTAGAGGCTCATTCTCAATAAATATATTTTGGAAGCATATTCTGAATTAAAAATTTCAAGCTTCACAATAACTACAGAGAATTCGGATACAGAAAACCACATAAATATTGCTCATACGCAATGTTGTTTAGCTATATCCATTTGCTTAAATCAAATAAATGTCATGTATACCTTATATACAACTATTTTAGCCAGGCTTAATACACTCTTATTATTAATAACCCGATTGATTTTCAAATGAAATTAGCAATTGCTTTACACACATACATTGCAGCTCCGTTTCCATTTGATTATTTGATTTGCATATTGGACGTATTTAATTAAATATTTAGACACTCAAAATTCTCTAATCAAATCATTGTATAGTCAAAATTAAGTCACATTGAGCTTGTGTTAGATGAGATGCAAGCATATATTTGTTTTTGTAAACACCCAATTTATTATGTCAAAGTATGTCATATCAATTTAAGTCAAATATTTCCCATTTAACCCATTTAAAGCCAAATGCAAGAGGCATTTAGGTTAGAGTTATTGTTAATTTGAATTATGCCTGCAGCAGAGTTTGCACTAATTAGCTCAGACTTTAGTCTAATAGTATAATATATATAAGATATACATAAATATAATATATATATAGTAGATATATACTTTAACTGCTTAGCTCTTCAGCTTCATTTGACTTCATTCATTCACATAAAATCCCAAAATCCAAACATAATATTCCATACTCCAATAAGAAACAGTTATGGCTCATTTGGTAAAGGCGTCAAGGGAGCTACTTACATTGCCATTGGGTGACCATTTGGAAATGCTGCCAACCAGTCCAACAGCCGATGGCGTTCCAGCTGCTGCTGCTGCTGCTGCTGCTGTTGCTGATGCAGATGCTGCTGTTGCTGAGGCCGCAAACTGATGCGCATCGCGGTCGACTGCTGGGGCAGCAGCAGCAGCCACCGCTGTCGATGTGCTGCTGCCGGTGGCGGTGCCGGTGGCTGTGGTGCTGCCGACATTGGAGGCATTGCTGCCGCTGCTGCCGGCGCTGCTGCCGCCAACTGTGCGATTGAAATTTATTGATGTTGTGTTGCCACGTTTTTTGGGGGTCCCAGCAGCAGTCCGAACAGGAGTTTGAGCAGGAGTTATCATGTGAGCATGCGGTTGCGTTTTAGAATGGCGTATACCATCGTTAAAAATATTTACGATTAAAAGAAAATTGCATCCGTTGATTGGATTGGATTGGATTGGTTATTGGTTCCGTTTCAGATTGTTTTGGTGTGGTAGTTGATGTTGTTGTAGTAGTAGTAGTTGTTGTTGTTGTTGGTCGTTTTGTTGTGTTGATGCGATTGATTACGATTACGCGTTGTCCGCAGAGCAAAAGTCAGGAGAGCCAGTCACATGAAAAGTAAATGTCAGAAAAGTAGCCATAAGAATTTGATTAAATGTCGAATGCTGAATACGCTTCAAGACTATCTGAATCTCAGTTAGAAAGTGAATTACAAATGGAGTTTAGGTGATAAACAAAGTTTTTAATATCTTTGTTAATAACTTTGATGACCAACTGCTTGAGATAGCGGAACTACTCGAAGAGTAAGTGTATTGCATGTGCTTACCATATTGTGAGGGTATAACATCTGGATCACGTTCATCCTCGACCAAATCCTCAGATGATTTCGTCGTTTTGATGTCCGTGTGCTGCCAGCGCGGCTTCTCCAGGTTGTTGCTCTGGAAAATGTCATCAAACAATATTAATTGCATGCGAATGGCGAATGGAAAAGTGAAAACTGGCAGCAGGTGGAAAAATGAATCTTCGTTGCCTCACTCACACTCACCTTGAAGACGTCGCCCGCTTGGGCGGCCACGCCCGCTGCCGTCGCCTTGTTGCCGTGCTGGCGATTGCGCCGCAGATTGTGCACGAATGTAACCACAAAGATTCGTATCGCGATGGCCACCCCGATAATTATGATGGTTAGAACGCTGCCAACAATCACCGGCGACAGCGTCAGCGTCACATCGTCGTCTGTGTGTTAACGTTATTATTGTTGTCATCAGTTATTGTCGTAATTGCAGGTTGACAATCGTCGGTCATAAATCATCGTCAATTTTAGATAGATTGCCATCGGCCGTCGCAAATAATACACATGTACATCATGTGTGTGTGTGTGTGAATGTGTTTGTGTGTATCCCATATAGACATTTCCATTCAATTTAACGTTTGACAGTTTTATTTTTAGGCAATTCGTGCGAGCATATGAAAATTGGAAGAATTTAGTAAATGTGAACATGAGTTATTTTTATATTACAAGACACGGTGCACAGTGGTGCGAGTTGTATAAAAATGTGGGTAAATTATAATTATATGTGTTTTGTGCCTGGCTTGGTAAATATGATTAAAGGTAATTGTATATATTAAGAGATGGCTTTGCTTGGAGTTTGTATTAGGTCAACTGCAAGACTCGACTTGAAATTAGTAAAATAATACAGGGATTTTCAATATTGGAATGAATGGGATTAGTAGGACTATTATATCAGTTAATAAGTATGTTGAAAATGAATCTAGTAGAGAAAATGAATAAGAAAGGGAATATCCTTTTGGAAGTGGACAAATATATATAATTTGTACAAATTTGGCAAGCTCGTGAGGGCTTTATTTAATTTTTTTTTATATATTTAATTTAATTTAATATTTATTATTATTCTTAAATTTATTATTTTTTCATGAGTTTATAATTTTTTATTTTATTATTATTATTTATTTATTTATTTTCTTATATTGGTTTCTTTTATTTAAAAAATATAAGCCTTTTATTATTTTATTCATATTATTTATATTATTTTGTTTATGTAATATAGCTTTGGGTTTGTTTTTTTTTTTTTTTTTTTTTAATTGATTTTTAAATAAATTTTTTGATTTATTTAATTTTGTTTTTGTTTTTTATTTTTTGTTATTTATATTTTATTTATTTATTTTATATATTTTTATTAAACTTCTCATTTCGGTTTTCATTTATTTTCTTCTATTGAAGCTTTTTGATATTTGTTTTCTATTTATTTCTATATTATTTTCTTAATTTTATTTTATCTATATATGTATATATTTTTAGATTCCCTAGAGTCGTACCCATGCTACTCATATTTGTTATTCGTCTGTGCAAATGAGCACACATTTTTCCACATAATCAATGTGTACTGCACATATATGTATACATATATAAAATAACGATGTTTTGCTATTACTACACCTGCTGCTGCTGCTGCTGCTGCTGCAGTGCAGCTGGCAGATCTGAAAGTAATTTTGCACATATTTCAAGGCAGCAGAATGTGGCCCAAGCAGAAGTCGGGCATGTTGATTATGTGAGTACTGCAGATGACTCTGGTACCTGTCAAGTGTCGCTGCCATATGTGGAGTAGCAAGTAGGCGAGTAGACAACAACAAGACTGGCCGGGGATTAAAACATGAAATCACTGAAAAGCAGCTGACTCGGGTGAGCTATGCTCTCAGAGGCTGCTTTTCCGTGTCAAATGCAAGTAGCAGCCCAACAATTCCCATCCATCAATCAAGCCTAGCCAGCTGAGTGTATTTGTGTGTGTGTGTGTAAGTGAGTGAGTGAGTGCGTATGTGTGTGTGTTTGTTATGTTGCGTGCCACTCACCTGTCTTGTAAGCCGTTGAGCCAATTATGAAATCGGGCAACAGATATGCTGCACTGCGTCCCTTTTGATTGTAGGAGTAAATGCGCAGCCTCAACGAGTTGTTCTCCTGCATCATCATCGAGGTGAGCGTGTCCAGATTCTCCAGCGAGAAGAGCGCCTCCTCCGCGTTGCTCAGATTGAATCTGTGCAAAGATTTAGAGCGTCATGATAAACATTATTATTATTATTATTATCATCATCATCATCATTATGCATTATTAAATCAGCATGGCAAATCAACAGCTCTAAGCCCTTAATCATGTGCAATCAAATGTCAGGTTTGACAGAGAAACCCTCTCGCAAACTATATATGTATATATGTACATATATATATTCTTTTTTTTTTTTGGCAGCTTACGCTTTTTACAGTTCTGCCTTGGACTATGCGGCCCAAATCAAGCGAAAACGCCCACAGCCCGCCCAATGCCCCAGACACACACAAACCGAAGCCCAAATCTAACCAAAGCATTGCTCCAATCATGACCTCAATTTAAATTTGATGCCTTTTGCCTTGTTGCGGCTTTCACTTGTCTCTTGTCTCCTGTCTCCTGTCTCCTCTTTTTTTTCTCTTCTCTTTATTTTTTGGCAAACTCTGAAATATTAGGGTTCAATGTCTATATACATTTTGCATCATTTTTTCATCCCTTGGAATGCTCTCAGATTGAGGTATTAGAGATTCATGAAGCAATACGTAATACACTGAGCGAAAACTGAAGCTGAATTTATAATTATTACGATTTGATCAGAAATATTTTCTTTTTACATAAATATTAATTATCAAATGAGACAGTGCATGGGGAATTTCCTGCATAAATGGAGGCATATAATTAACCGTTAAATTCTCTTCCTTTATTTAAATTCTAAATCAATGTTTGTCTCCTATTCAATAACTATTATATATATTTATTATTTTAGTATCAGCACCAACTCCTTATCTATATCTTATATCACGTTCACGTCACACCTTTTTCATTCGCCTCTATCCATTTTATAGAGTATAGAGAGTTCATCTTAGCCTTTTTCTTTTCCCATTTACGTCAGCAAACATTTTTACATTGATGAGGACGTTTGTTGCGTTTTGGCGCAATCTCTTTGAATGAGGGTCCTTTGATATTTTTTCTGGAGCTGCTGCCCGCTGCCCGCTGTCCGCTGCCCAAACAACACATCTCCCTTCAGGCCATTTTGGCATTGTTTTAATAAGCAATATTTATTAAATGTTTGCGGCTTCGCTTCGATTCGTTTCGAGAAAATTTATACATTGCCTGCCGCATAATGTAATCTGTGTATGTGTGTGTGTGCGTGTGTGGGTGTGTGCATATGAATACGATTCGATTCTTTTTGGGTTTGAGCTCGGTAATAAAATGCGCATCTTTTTAAACACGCATTTGACATGCATATAAATTGTTGATTTACGCCGGCAAAACGTTTGGAATGGAATCAACTTGGCCCGAAGGCCTTCTCTTTTACGCCTAATTACACACCCGCCCCCTGCTAAGAGCAGGAGTTGTGGGCGCTTTTGAATCGCCTCCTGCCTGTCTCTTTCTCTCTCTCTCTCCCTCTCTGTGTCTCTCTCACTCGCTTTTGCTGTCGCTCCGCAATTGTCCAACTGAAACTGATATTGAATAATATCGCTTTCAGGAGGCTGTCAAATGCAGATAGAAATTCTCCTCACTGCGCGTGTGGGAGTGGATGCGGGCTTGGGTATAGGAGACCATTATAAATATATCTTTTATTTATAAATGTTATGAAAATAAGCTTCTCTATATGTACATATCTATATATTTATAAATGAGTTTCCATACTTCATATATGTATGTATTATTCATGCCATACCCAACTATTCCATATTTATGTGGCATTAAGAGAGTCCTTTACTATACTAAAATTCACACGTGCTATATATATGCCCGAGTCATGAATTATTTTTAATTTTCTCAACTCGTTTTCTTTTTCTTGTATGTTATTAATACACTTGCAACACAGTTTGATTAACCTCGGGTAATATTTAATCGCATATTTGACTTTTTTGACATATGCTGAAAAGCTGAGCCTTGGGGCGGCAGCTAAGCAAAGTTCCCCAAACGTAATCCGCTTATAAGCAATCCACAGAGGAGAACGTGCTTGCTCTTTATGTCTCCCTGTGTCTGTGTACGTGTGTGTTTGTGTGTGTGTGTGGCAATCCGTTTGTTGTAGTTGTCGGTTTATACGTGTAGCTGATTAATATGCTTACCTGGTAAGGCCGGTGCGTGTTGAAAACATTTCGAGCACAAATATTTGCGGCAGGCCGCCATCGTAGCCGGGTATGCATTGTATGTCAACACTCAGTTCGGTGCGATTGAAGATGCTGCAATTGCTGACGCCATTTGGCAGAGCTGCGCCCAGATGGTCCGAATCGAAATTTATGTGGTCCAATGTTTACAGATGGTGCAGCAAATTAACATGAATGAGTAAGCGAGAAAACAAGAAAGAAGAGCAATGAACAGATGTTCTGTTGACACAACCAGAGTCCCATGAGTGTTTGCTTGTGGCCTTAACTTGTTCAGGTGAAAAGCGAAACACTCAGCGGGCAGATATACGCACAGAAATCAGTTGCTACGCTTAAACAATGCATATGAATTTAAATAACGTCGTGCCTTTGGTGTACTTATATATACTGTAGACAACAGATTTATTTATCCCACTCTGTTAACAGAAATACTCTCAAATACTTTCTGTACCCTTCGCTCTGCTGTTTCAACAGCACTACTTTAATCGCTCTGATGCTTCCTATGCATCTGTTGCACTCACACCTATACATCTTCAGCTCTGCTTACGCTGCTTCATACGCAGTACTCTGTATCAGAAGAAAGAGCGTTTATGATTGACTTCTATTTCGCTCATTCCACAGCAATGGCTGATCTGCTAGCGCTGTAAGCTGAGTGAGAGTGGGACAGAAAGCGTCACTTAACAGAGCGGCTACTGCTGCTGAGACTACTGCTGTAGACAACAGACTTCTCTCTCCACAGCAATGGCCACTCTGTTATGTTATTCTTTCTGTTAGCAACAGCCCGTCTCCTTACATCAAAGAGTAATAATAGTGGCTGAGTTATTTTCTACACTCTACACAGAAATGCCCGCTGTAATTCCTGTTGTGCACCTCACTTACTCGTGCTCTTCGATTTTCTGCAGCTCAAATATATGAATAAAGATTAAGTCTTTTGTCAAAAAAAAAACTAAGCACACAATTACTGCCACTGATATATACAGATGTTCAAACATAGCAACTTTTCATGTGAATATTTCATAATATAGCTCAACTTGAACTACCGCTGAATTACCTGCTAAAACAACTTGAAAGAGACAGGGATGCTGCTGTGTTCCCACTTCGTTAGCTGCCCAGCAGGACAGTGTACCATAATCCTGCAAATATGTCAAGTAAAAAAATATATATGTATATTTTTGTACAGAAGCGACTTATGGTATGTATGTATATGTACGCTTCTTAATTGGTCAAGGTAGATGGCCTTTACCTGATCTGTAACCGGAGTGTACTTTAAAATGCTGCGGCTTCCATTCACGCTGAATCGTTCACTGCCCACGTCCAGAGTTTCGCCAGAGTTGTTAAATTTCCAGCGAAATGTTCTGCATGTGTTTGTTGGTTTTATTTTTATCATTGTTGTTGTTTTTGTTGTTGTTTGTGTTGCGTTGACATTTTGACAGTTGCGTTGTCAGTGGCAAGCGCATGCAAAAGACAGAAACATCAGTCCAGCCAAAAGGGCGAATGTCACATGGGGGAGAGAGAGAAAGAAACAGAAGAGTGAGTCATGTTTGAAAAGTCTTACATTTTTAAAATAGCTCGTTAAAATATTAAAGGTTAAACACACACACACACACACACGCCATCACAGTATTACAGTTGACCACCGTAGATGAACAGAGTTGACTCCGCTTCGCACATGAAAAGCCTCTTAAAAGGTTAATTATCTCTGGCATATTCGGTTGGACGCTTTCAGTTTTTCCCACTGCCTCAATAAATTATTAATAGCTATATGCAAATATATATCTATAGGAATATATATATAGCATATCTGTTATATATATGTATGTATATAATGAAATCAATCAATAAACAATCTGCAGAAGCATAAAATTTAAAAGAGAAGAGACTTAACAGCTCGTCGCATTATTAAAAGTCACAGAGCGGATTATGTTCGCTAAGAGATTGCATAGCAAAACAGTAATAAGAGCATAATGAGCTAACAGCGCCGTGTAATGCCAGCGCTAGATCCCACTGTAAAAATCCAGAGAGCGGATAGTGTGTGCTAACAGTTAAATGGCGTAGAACAAAATAATTTGTTGACGTTAACCGAAGAGAGCAGCAGCAGCAATTAACAGCTGAATGATGTTCTACTACTTTGGCAACAGAACTTAACAAACTCTTCATGCTGCTCCTTATGTTAGGTCGTAAATGAATTCAATATCCCTAACAGAAAGGCATGAACATATCTGTTAAAATACTCAATATTACTCAATATTGTTATTGAGGAGCAAGCTCAATTTAATTTTAACAGCAACATTTAGTACTACATTCATAATATTTGTGTTATCTCTTTTCCGAATGAAAAGATTTATAAAATCAATTTTCTTCTTCAATTAAATTTTTAAGAATTTTCCGCTTTAATGCTTACTCTACCGAATGATTTGCATTTTTCACAAAATGATACTTTAATTTAAGAATTACACACGAAAAAAGCAATGCCGAAAAAAGAGGATCAACGAAATAGCTGGCATCGCTGTCAAGCAGTTAAATGCTGATAAATTAACTTGTAGCCGCCCACCTTGGGCTAGCCCAGCGGCGCGCTGCTAGCCCCTCTGCCGGCCTTAAAAAGTATGCAGCAGTTTTTTGTAATGCTCCAGCTGAGCAACGGCCCCGGGCGAGGCTTGCCCCTCTCACTCACACTGCAGCCCGTCCCGCCTCGCCTAGAGAGCTCGCTATCGCAGCTGTACCACAACAATTACACAGGGCAGCTGCGCTGCCAGCGGCAACAACGCGCATATTTTGCGCCAGCTAATGATTAATTATTTTAGCATAAAGCGTCAACTCAAGACGCAGCCACAGACACCAACAAAGGCAACAACAGCAACGAGAAGAGCAAGCCCTACAACAACAAAAAGAGAAAAACAGAACGCAAAATTGAAATTAAATACAAGACAAGGCAGCTGGACAGACAAAAAGAGAGCGAGAGAGAAAGTGCGACAGAGCGAGCGAGATGGAGAGACGCGAGACGAGCATAAAGTCGCCCGACAGGCCGCAGCGGTGCGTTGTGGTGCGAAGGCGGCGGCTGGCTCATTAAAAAAACATTAAAGTGGGGCAAATGTGGCAATGCGAATTAACAGAGTCCAGCAGTGAGCGCCAGCTGCCTCCCCTCCCCACCACTGTGGCGGCAGCTGCATATTTAAAATAAATTAAAGTGCCTCACATTAGCGAAGGCGTGGCAGGCAGGGACAACGCTTTGAAGTGCCGGCAAATCAAAATATTGCTGAATTTCGCACATTTCCTAACATACAAACAGCATTTTCCGTTTCGCACACCCACGCAAACACACACATCCACACACCCACACGCACATATATATACAATTACAGCCATTTATCAATTTAGCAAACTTCCATGCAACAGGAAACCGGAAGCAATTGCCTACAACAACAACAAAAACAGAGAGAAAGAAAATGGGAGGCAAAGCTTTGCCAGGGGCGCGTGAAGGGTTGCAGAGCAATGAATTTTCTTTGACTGTTTTTCGATTTTCTCTCTGTCAATACTTACCGTGGCGGCGGATCCGCTTGTATCTCGCATACGACCTCAACAGTCTCATCCTTAGAGGCACCGATTAGTATAACGCGATCCGTGTGCTTGCAAACGGGTGTATCTGATAAGAGAAGCAGAGAGAGCAATGTCAATATGTAGGCAAGTAGCTGTGAAGGTATAGGTACATAAATATACACATATTGTATAAATTGAATGCATATAGACATAGGCAATAGGCTATAGACATAGGCAATAAAAATATACTCATTTTTAGCATATCAACAGGCACAAACAGCTTGAGCTTCTCAATGTAACTACAAAGATAATCGGGAAAATCAACTCAAACTGAAGTCCTTTCAGAATAAATAACATATTTTAACAAATATTTCAAAATTATTCAGTATCATATTATAATTATATTATAAGTACTTAGGGTTAATTTGAAATATTCAGAATATATTATTATAGATTATTCACTATATTTATTTTGTAATTATTTTTAATTTATTTTATTAAGTTTTATTGTATATAATTATTTTATTTTATTTATTTATTTATTTTATTTTATTTATTTTTTTTTGCAATATTGATCTTAATTTATGAAGCCCTTAATAATTCCTATTTATATATCATATATAGTAAATAGATTTATTAAATATTTGCCTTATTCATTATATATTTGGTATATAGTTTAATATTTATTTATTATTCACATTGAATATTAATAAACATTTCTTCAAACAATTACAATAATTGAATAATTTTCACGGCAGAGTGAAATTAATCGCGATTCTCGCGAAATCAATAGTACTAAAAATAATTCTTATAGTAATCAAGAGAAGACATCTATAGCTACATTTATAGCAGTCACCCAGGTCGCAAATGCGAAAAAATATAAATAAAAGAACAAAATGAAAGAACAACAAGAAAAAAACTGGGAGAAAAATGAGGCAACTCATTTTCTTTTGCTTGCCAAGTTGCTGGGGCGTTGATCACGTTGAGGCAAACGCACAAAAGTGATTTAGACAGCTGGGCGGCTCACTCATCAGTTAGGCTGCGAGCGGGCGGCGCGGGGCTGGGCGTGGGAATGGGGGCTGGCTGCCAGTGCGGCAGTCAGTCAGTGTCAGAGGCAACGTTGGGTGGCAACGCGTTGGCGTTCTTGTTTACTTGAAATTAATTGATGTGGCAACATGATTTAGTACTCGCAGGTAAATAAGGCGTTCATAAATGTTAAAGGATTATTAGCTGACAGCACACGTGGCGTATGCGTAATTTCACGTTGTTGTCAACAGAACGCACCCGCCAACCACCCACCACCTTTCCCTCGTACCTTTAATCCATTGCGTTAAAGAGCCAACCAACCCAACCCCCAGAACCCCTAGCCACCCAAAACCCAAACCCCCAGCAGAAAAACCAAACGCATTAGCAGTCAGGCAAGTTGAATTTTTGATGAATTGTTTGTCTTAAAAATTTACAAAAGGGCGTAATTAATTAGCCAAAAAATAACAGAGCCGCTCTCTTCCTCTTCCTCATGCTCTTTCGCTTCCCTGTTGTAATTGTTGCTGTTGCTTATTTAAATTACGAGTTCACGAGGGCTGTTTGATCAGTCGACAGCTAATTAGGCAGCACTCGAGACAGCCCTTGAATAAGCACTTGTTGCTGGCACAAACGCCCGAAGTTCAATGACATCAAACATAATGTAGGAAATTACATTGAGAGAGAGAGGGAGAGTGTGAAAGAGAGAGAGAGAGAGGGAGCAGAGTCACCGCGAGAGAAACATATCTAAGACCAGACTGAGAGAGAGGGAGAGAGAGAGAGCAACTGAGCGAAAGCATTTGCTTTTGCCTTTGATGCTTAACGCAGAGATTAAAAGTGTGAGAAGGCAAGAATAGCTGAATATTTGAAATTCCTCATGGATTAGATTAGATTATTAATATAATTAATTAGCAAATTAAGAGCAGATATTTCTAAAAATAAACTGGAACTTGATATTAGTAGTATGTACATATATTATTATTGATATAATCTGAAGTGCTTGTAGAGTAAGTTATTATCTATGGAACAAGTACTTGAGGCACAAGCATAGCTAATTTGTCTGTTATTAGCAACGTATATAAGTGTTTTTACGTTATATTTATATCTGAGGAAAAATTACTTGAAATCTTTGAAATACTATTATTAGAAATACGTAATCGTATAGATTAGCAACCAATTTGTATGCTTTCCTTTCTGGGAACGTAACTTATTGTTTTCATAATTATGTTCCATAAGCTAAAGTCGTTCATCAGCTAAGAGGGTCCATTTTTACATACATATGTTTAGCAGAGTTGTAATCATGTTAAGTGCAAGTGTCCCAATTATATTATGTTTTAATTTACGAGATATTTACAAATAATATAGATTCAAATATTAAAAATTGTCGAAATGCAAAGAGCATTTAATAATGTTGTCAAATAATGTAACTGATTTTATTTCTTTGCTGCTAGCAACAGCCAAAAATATGCACGATATAAAAAATCGTTGCATACCCCAAGGGGCTGTCAGTACATTAACAGTGCTCTTTGGCAAGGGCGAAAATCAATTTGTAATTATGTTAACTACTGATGTTATTTTAAAATAACTATGTAATGACTATGTACAACGAAGTCAACGATGACAAATAATATTCATTTTATGGACTGGAGGATAGACAGACGAACAGGGCCAAATCGTCTCATATGATTTATTTGCCAGCAACGCCTCTTTCATTTTAACAAATTTAATATTATTCTTGGTATAAAATCTGCTTTACACAATAGCTGAGCTCTCATTACAGTTTGTAAACATGTTTAAATACACTTCTATTTTAAGGATACGTAAACATACTTATATATGTAATGCATCTTTAAGCATTAGCTGCAATTGAAAAGAAATATAAGTTTGTCGCTTGAAGAAAAACCAGAATGTCAGCAGACGTCAACAGCAGCAGCAGCAGCAGGAGGAGGAGCAGCAGCAGCAGGAGGAGGAGCAGCAGCAGCAGGAGTAGCAGCAGCGGAGGCTGCATCGTAAAGGCATTTAATTTATGGCTCGAAGCAATGCGTCAGTCTAGTTGCAAGTGGCAAGGAGGAGAAGCAGAAGTGGCATTTGAATTGCTGTTGCAACATGTGTATGGCCCACAGGCAAACACACAAAAAAAAAAAGGAGAAAAGAAAAGGACGGGCAACAGACTATATATGCCGCTAAATCCGGCTCAGAAACTCATTATGAGCGCGATCAGCAGCCGAGCGAAGGCGCTTGTCAAATTGCTTGAATTAAAGCGCAGCTGCAGCAGCAGCAGGAGCAGCAGGATCAGCAGTAGTAGCAGGAGAAGAGCTGCAGCTGGAGCTGGCAACATTTCGCGGCCTGTTAAATTGAAGCATAATTCCGCGGCAGCTGCAGAAGCAGCAGCAGCAATGAAATATGAGGCAACGCATGTGGCAAGCATATGAAAAGCGACTGGATTTTCCAGATAAGCGACGCAAGGCTTCGGATGATGAGGAAACGCGAGGCGGTTTACTGCTGCTGTTGTAGCTGCTACTGCTGCTGCTCCTGCTGCTGCTGTTGGCAAATGTTGTATTTATGCAAAAAGCGGAATGAAAAATATTTTCACAGCCTTGACTTGCAACTGCGCCACATCGAGACGACGCCGTCGACGAGAGCGACAACAACTCAACTCGAGTTCAGCTCAAGAGCTCCAGTTGTAAAATGAAAACGGTCGAGCTCAACAAAAGTGGAGGAAAAAATAAAAAAACATGCAATACATCAAAAAAAAAAAAGTAAAGGTTGCTGTGAAGGGGACGAGAGTGGGCTGTGGAGTCGCCGTTGTAGCTTGACAACGTCGCTGTCTGACTGTGTGATAAGAGACATGGGTCAAAGGGTCAGCCCGAGAGCCAGAGAGCCAGACAACCAGATAGATGAGGCATTCCAGCAAACTCCGAGTAAGTCCAACAGATGTGGAGCGAAAGTAAAAATTGAATGGGATTACAGGGTATATTTGGCTGATCTATGATTTTGATATACAGAAAAACAAAGAACAGGCAACAATGCTCTAAGATTAAATTATAAATATATACATGTTCGATAATATCTGAATATGCTTTGCTATACATTCAAAAAGTTAGAGGGAAACAACTTTATTTTATATACATATATTCTACAAATTCGACCTTCAGCTGCTCTTTTAATATATGAATATACAATCTTGAGAATCTGCCTGAACTATTTATTAAGTCTTGCGCTTCATTACAAGAGAGATTTGACACACTAGAGCAAATACATACACACATAGCAACTTTCTGGGGTTATAAAATATATGCCTAATCTATGTATTGAGTTCCACTAAATATGAAGAATTCTCTTTGATAAAAAGGCAAAAATAATAAAAAATCTTTTTTACTAAAGGGTATATTCGTGATCTCTTGAACAGCTCTCTATCAATATGTGAATATATACAGGAGTACATGGCACAGGCAACTCTCTGGAGCGTTGATATATCTATGCAAAAGTTGCTCTCTTGCATATCTCTAGATTTTAGGAGTATATTCCTGATCTACGCATGGATCAGACTCTAGCAACATCTCTTTATATACATATGTATATGTATTTATAAGCCCGCATATTTGTTCTACTACGCATTGATCTATGATCTGTTATCTCTTGCAATATTAGTGAACATAGTTTTGATATGCAGGAAAACAAAAAAATAGCCAACTCTAGATATATAAAGTATATGCTTGATCTGTATAGCAAGCAGTTTTTTGCAGTGTCTATATATATATGTTTGTTCTACTCACATTTAACGCGCAGCGGCAACTGATTGCTGACCGTTTCGCCTTCGTCGTTGATGGCGCTGCACGCATAATTTCCCGCATAGTGTTTCGTTATCTTCTGCAGCACCAGGCTCTGATTGGAGCGTATGACGCGAGCGGAGGTATTGTGTTCCAAGTGAATGCCCTGTACGGAGTGGTAAAGGATATTTATTGTTCAAGCTGAAATATTATTATTGTTATTATGATAACGCTGTGCAGGCCTGATAAATGTTTAAGCAAAGGAATATGAAATGTTGTAGAAAAGAAATAAACAAAAGAGAGTGAAAGGCTGCGCTCTTATAAGAATTTGGGGCACTTTTCAGCCATATTTCATCCGTTTCCTTCCACAAACAAAGTCTTCTTTTTGTTAGCGAAAGTTTTCTGTCAGTTTCCGTCAGCATTTCCCAAACATCTATTTTCAATTAATAGACCTGCTTCATCCTGCTGTCATATTTTCGGCAAACGTTTGCAATTTCAATTTGCCTGAGATGTGCAAAGCAATCGAGTCGAGCTTGTTAGGCCATTCAGAGTCCATTCAGAGAGGAGAACGCTACTGATAAACCGATTCAATTCGAAAGGCCAACAACTATGGCTGACTTCCATGTCAGCTCGGGCCATACGTATGCTCTTTGCTGATTGATTGAGAGGAAGGAACGAAGGCGGCGACTGCAAGTGAGCGACTGCAGCCAAAGCGCTGCTTAAATCAATGCCGCAAATCCCAAAACTATTTTGGGAAATGGAATGGCATATGGCGGCGTCACTCTCAACTCCCTAGCCTAGCCCCCTTGGCCCCTTGGCCACGACGCGTCGTCAGCCTTGGTGTGAAATGAATTGAAATGAGCAAATGCAGCAGGGAACAGCAACAGCAATAGCAACAACAGCAGGAGCAGGAGCAGCAGGAGTAGCAGCCATATGCAACTAGCCAATGCTATTGACACTTAAACAGAAAATGAATGGAAAGCAACCAAGCAGACAGCCGGGGTCAGAGCATCGAGCAACGAGCGCAGACTCGAGCACGACCTGAAGCTCAGTTCCTGTTGCCATCGTGTATGAGAGTGTACGTGTGTGTGCGTGAGTGTGTGTGTGCTTGGCGGTATTTGGGGTTCGCCATGAGGTTTCATTTCCAGCTGGCTTCACGCGACTTACATTATGTAACCACAACAGTTTCCGCCATTGAGGATTCGATTGTACGTGACACTCGAAGTAAACATCGTCGCCTTCCTTGATATCATCCGGTGTCAGCGTGGAGCCCAAACGCAGCGTCACCAACGGAGGATCTGCAAACAATTATAGACAGGTATTAGGCGAGAGCTATAAATTGAGAAATGATTAATTGCACATTATAAACAAAGGCTTGTCGGAGAGGGGATGCGTATGGGTATATTCAATTAGTAATTCTTTTAATTAATATACACTTATTAAGTATACGTATTACATATGTATATTTATATATATGTGGTTTATCGTCAATGTAATTTAAGTTAAGAACAGGCTCTTCCCTTCTTTATCTCTCTCGGCTCTTCCTCTCTAACCCTCAATTACGCAATACAGTGCCTACTATATGTTTCGGCTCGTCTTGCTCTGCAATTGGCCTCCATCAGCTGCACAAAGAGTCGCGTTTATATTTTTAAGTAATTATTTATAATTATAATTTGTTTTATAAAATATTCAAGGCAAATAAAATTCAATAAAAAATTAAATAAAAAAATAACAATTTTTTTTCATTTAAGTAATTTAGTATATATATACTTAAACCCAACTCTCCTTGATTTATCTTCAATGTATTTTAAAATAAGAACAGCGTCTTGCTCTCTCACTCTCTTCAACTGCCTAAGACATTGCCTACTATATATACGCCCTGGCTCTACAATTGGCCGCCATCAGCTGCGCAATAAGTCGAGTGATCTATTTGATTTAATAGTGCTTGGCAAATATGAGAGCGATTTGCTGCAACGACAGCAACATCAGCATCAGCGTCAGCATCAGCAACAGCATCAACATCAACAAAGAGTTATGGCAACAACACAGGCTAATGGCAACTGGGGACAAGTAACAGGGATCGGTGCGCCTGGCCTGTGGCGCTGCTTGCGAACATGTGTTGCCGCTTAAGTCGTTTGAATTTGCTTAACGAGCCACAAACTTTGCGACAAACACAGCAAAGCACGGAACGGTGCGGTACGGCACGGCAGGGCAGGGCATAGCATAGTGTAGAGGACCTTAGAAAGGCTGCGGCCAGCATGTTGAACGTTGAAACGTTCAACGTTCAACGTTCAACGGTTTAAAGGAAGGACGTGCCACGTGCCAACCTTAATATTGTTGAGTTATTGGCGGCCAAAGCCAAACGGCGCCAGTCAAGAGTTAGACGACGACGACGACGATGGCGACGATGGGGCCAAAAGTTTGCTCACTTTTGAATGGCCTCGCAAAGTTTACTTAACACCCGCCTCTAGTCGCCTACTCGGCTATCCCCTGTCACCCCGTTTCCACCCCTCGCTGTACGCAAAGGTCTGAGCTCTGAGCAGTCGCCTCGCCAATCAGCAAAAGTGCTCGAAAGGGACCCGCTGCAAAAACTCTTTCGTCGAAAGTCGCGACGCCGTATTTCCGCACACATGTTGCAGGCCATTTTTGTGATTATCATTTACCGTTAGCTGCCAGCAAACTGCAAAAATGAAACCAGAAAACTCCCCACCTCTCCCTCTCTCTCTCTCTGCCTTCTTTTTGGTTACAGCCTATCGATCGAGCCTCCAGCAATTTATGTGCAAATGAAAGTTGCCTTATTATATCACATGAAATGATATATATGCGCTACGATTTGGCCGTTTTAAAGCTAAGCTCTGGTGTTTTTAAAGCCAAAAGTTAGTGGCAAACTGATTGGAACTAAGAGTTTAAGGCAAATGAATGCTATGAGCAAAAGGACATGTGAACAGGGCGTAAAGCAGAGTGATAAAGAAATATTACAGCTGCAGCCAAAATCAGTGTCTCAATATCTAGGAAAATTCGTGGTGCTGTACATTTCATAAACATGTGGGAAATATTTTGAGTTTAGCATAGGGATATATAGGTATAGGTATAGATATGTATATAGGTATAGGTACACATATTTTAAATTTAATATTTATTATTTAGAGCTCATCAATTAATATTATTTTACTTGCATACATATTCCCAGAAAGAAAGTTTTTCTTTATCGCACTCTTAAGCTCACACATAAATATCTTATAAAGATATGACCAGCCTTTTTATATATGTGAATGCATATATACAGTGATATTTATATATACATATGTATATATGCGCATATATCATATCTAGAGAGCATAAGCTGGCACTTCTATTGCTCTGCTCTGGCGTGCGTCCACTTTAAAAATATCAACTCAAATTGCAGCATTGAGAAAAATATCGCGATGCTTTCGCTTCTCCGAAATGCGAGGCACGCACACAGCACAAGCGCCAATGTATCCCAGCCATAAACAACGGCCGTGGGACATGCACACATACACACATACACATACACATAAATATATTGTCTGCGTAGTGCGCTCATGGGAATCTCTATGTCTGTGATTGCATTGCATGTTTTGTTGTCCTGCTGCCTTGTTTGCTGGGGCCACATTATAAATTTTAAAACGAGCGTGTCACATACGCACACACACACACACACACACACACACACACACACACACACACACACATGCACATACACAGCGTGCGCGCGTTTGCTCTTACACATAAAGAAAATTATACGTACGGAATGCAGCAGCAGCAGCAGCAGCAGCCCTGCCACGCCCCCCTTCAGGCTGGCTGGCATAAAGCATGGCAAATGGCCTTGCCAAATGCCGTGCCTAAGAAGCCAAAACGAAGTTGGCATAATAACTCAGGCATGATGCTGAATAGAGATATCGAATAGAAATGACAACAACAGCAGCAACAACAACATCGACAACAACATCCAGGATAACAGCAAGGACATGCCGCACACAGCACGACAGCATAAGCAACAAATGCGAAACGATGCGGAACATATTTGCCATGTGAGCTCAAATTAGAAATACGAAAAATAAATAATTGAGATGGAATAGACAGAAGCGACTAGAGAGCGCCCCATTGAGTGCAGAAATCTTTAAGAGAATTACAGGTATGAGATATGTGGATGGCAGAGATCAATAGTGCATGAATTTCATACAACTATTTGCTGTAAGCGCAGCCAGGCGAAGTCGAAGAAGAGATTCTCTTCTTAAAAACATTTAATAATTCGTAATGAATTTTTAATTTGCAATGCAATTCATTACAAATATATTTCTAACTTTAATATTACATAAAATTGCTTATTAGCATTATTTCAAATATATATTAAATAAAAAATAATGAAAAAAAAGAAAATAAACATATGTATATCTATGTTTAAAAAATATTGAATAAAAAAATATATATATAAATAAAAATACTTGCAAATTAAAAATTATATTAATATTAGTATTAAAATTATTTAAGGAAAAAATATAAATAAATAAAAATACTTGCATTTCATTTAAATATATCAAACGAGGATTTATAATTCAAGCCTTAATATTACATAAAATTATACATTTATATTATTTTAAATATATACAACAAATCTCATATTGTGTTATAGAAAAATGTATTGAAAATAGGAACAAACAATATAAAAAATGTCTTCCGTATAAGGATATATAATTATTTTCCATATTTCAATTACAAAAAAATAAAAAAAATAAAAAAATAAAAATTAAAATTAACAAATTCACGTTTCTCTCCAAGTTTAATACATAAATTCATAAAGATTTTCTTTACTAAAACATAAATCCAAAAATCTCAAAAAATCTCCCTTAACTCGTAAAATTTCATTAATCACATCATTTTACCAACATCTGCCTGATTAAGCCTTAAATCAAGACTATAAAAATGCATTATCATTTTATATGAACTTTTTTAAGACATTCAAATGACTGCAGGGCGATTCATGCGCTCAAATTAAAAAGCATAATTTATATATATATATATATGCATATATTTTACTAGCTTTAAAAATCAAGCGTTTGCCTGACAAATGTGTGTGTGTGTTTGTTTATATATGAATATACTGTCGTACGTGCTGATCATAAACTTTATTTGCATCAATGTTACGAACAGCATTGCCCAAAAGGCAGAAAACAACAACAACAACAAAGTAACAAAACAAACAAATAAAAAATAATTTTCTAAAATATAAAATATGAAGCCAAGAAGTATGTGTGGCGCATAAAAGATATAATAATAACACCTTATATATACATTTATATAGGTATATATATATATATATATATATATATATATATTAAATACATATGTATGTTTTGTTTAACATCAGGCCTAAACAACAACAACAACAACATGTTTTTCGTGCTGTGTATTTTGTACTTTTCTTTTCTTTACTTCTTTTTTTTTTTTTTTTTTGACGTCAGCAGATTGCAGTAAAAATTTAATATTTGAGGAAGTGAAAAGCAAAGAAACAACATTACGTGATGTGCTATATGAGTATGTGTGTGTGAGTGTATGTGTGTGTGTGTGTGCACAATGTACACACAGTCGAAATAATAAAATACAACGCGACGTATACGTAACGTGAACTCAAACACAACTCTGGCTTTGGCACTTTACGATGTCCGCAGTGCTTACTTGGCCGTCTATTGACCCATTGACTGTACAATTTGGGGCCAACAGCATGGCAGTTTGACAGTTGGTTAATCTTTAACTACGATCTGTGCTTTGATTTCACAGCTGTGGCATAAATAACTAAGAGATGTGGCCGGATATTGAATATATGATAAACTAAAGATGGGCCACAGATGAAGCATTGAATTTATCGAGAAGTTTAAATGAATGAAATGCTCTAATAAATACTTGACTTTCAGAACTGTCTGACATCAATACATAACTAATATGACCTTAGCTATCCTTACTTAATCTATTTCATATAACCATATACAACGCACCCATATCTCATCTGTCAATCGTTAACACCCGACGAAATCAATAAGCTAGTCTAGCCCAAGCTCAACTGACCTAACCTAAGTACAGCTAATCTAGCCCAACCTACCGCAACCCAATGAAACCTAACCTCTATCGTCTATACTTGAAACAAAATTACAAGAGCCTGGCCATAACTTGGCAACGAAGCATTCACTTTGATATGATTTTCCTTGAGGGGTATTTGAGTTGTCTGCTTTGTTTTGGAGTAGCCATAGACAGGGGCTAGGTATGAGTACGTAAAGTCCTTCATTTAACTTAAGCGCCTGCCATACATTCTGTTAGCCCACATATTTCATTTGGGGCGCTGAATGCGAAAAGGTGCGCAGGGTGTACGGGTGCGGGGGACTGTTTTTTGGGTGGCAACATGGCGGCTGCCTTCTGGCCCATAGCAAATTATTCACAATTTGTCATTTGTCTTTGATTTATTTGCATTTTAAAGGCTTTCAACGGCGACGTCGACGACGGCGACGACGTCGTAATAAATTTCAGCAGGCTGTCTACCTTTCTGCTAGCTGTCGGCAAATTCTTACCTTTTTTTTTTTTGGGTTATTTTTAGCGTGTACACAGTATATATATATGTATGTATATACATATATTTTAGACTTAAACACAATTTGTAATACTTACAAACGACATTCAATTTCCACATGGTCTCCAAATAGAGGCCGTTCACATTTGGATTTTCCGCACGGCATGTTATCGATTTGCCATCGTCGTCTGTGGTGGGCACAAAGCTCAGCTCGGAGCGTGTCGAGTTCTTTGATATGTCGTCCTGCAAAATGTGTTTCTGCATTAATTAAGTTTCGGCCTTAGAGCAAGACAGAGACAGAGAGAGAGAGAGAGAGATAGAGGGAGGGAGTGGGCGCGCGAGTGTGGATTCCCTTTACACTAAAAAAAAAATGTCCTAAGGCGTTCTGTTCATTGTTTTCTTTGTGTGTGTGAGTGTGTGTGTTTTCTTCTTCTTCTTATTTTTTTTTTTGCAAATTTGTCGAAATATTTTATGTTTGCAATTTAAAATTTATTGCTGCATACTTTGGGTTTTATGTGCCTTGTGTGGGTATTATAAATTTTATAGCGCCAAGCAACAACAACAACAACAACAACACATAATTAGTTGTGCTGTTGTAGTCGTTATTCTTGCTGTTAGTTGAACAGGTCATAAAATTGTTCATTTTTAAACGTGTGTGTGTGTGTGTGTGAGAGGGGGGTGGGTGGCGCCCCCTAGCGGCCAGACACCAAAACTTGCTAAACGGCTGCTAAAGCCGTGAAATATGCACATACAACTACAAGCGAAAGTTACTGCGGTGGGTGCTGGGGGCTGGGGGCTGGGGGCGTGGCAGGCTGCCTGTTGTAGTGCCACGTTTTTCTACACTCGCTGCTTCGAAAGGTGTTAATAGCTAAAGAGTTGGCCAAATAAATGGGGCATCATAAAAATGTTTTAGGCACTTGAAAAGTTCCTCAGGTAAATTCGAAATATTTAAAATATATACAAAAAAAAATTCAAAATGCTTATGAGAAACATTTTGTGATTTTTGGGTTTTCTAGCTTTATAATTAACAGAGCTGCCCCGCCCATAAATATCTCATACGCTTTTATACATAGTTCAACGTAGTTGAAAAGTTTAGTTATTTGAAAAATATATTGTAGCGATGCAAATAACATGTTTTGGGCCAACTCGAAGTCGGACTCGAACTATCTAATTAGCTGCAATACGTAACACGAGCGACACGATTGTTGGCCGAGTCGTTGGCCCAAAAACGTTGATTAATGTCGTGCTCCATATGAAGTTGCTAGACTTTAGTTTTATGCCAGCCATATTCCCATGTCTGCTACACACACACACACACACAAAGAGGGAAATGGAAACACACACACACATCAAAGCCACCCACAAAGTCCGCACATTAGAGTGGAAACTAAGGCACCAAAAGGCATGTAGCAAAGGCATGTCTAAAGGCCAGTACATCGGACTGTTTCTGTAATTCTCCCCATCTCACTCTCCCTCTCCCTCTCTCTCTCTCTCTCTCTCTCTCTCCATGTGTGTGTGTGTCCCTCTGTCCGTCTGTCTGGCTGGCGTAGACTAGAGGGCGGCCTTTTGCCGCATTACGGCAACTTTATGCCACGTGAAAAACTAGTGAAAAACATTTCCGGCCTTTAAAGGAGTGTAGCTGCAAACGGCAAAGCAATCAGCGCTGGTATGCATAAACGAGTATGCATATAAGGCGGACAGACATGGACATAAACAACAACAGTTTTTCGGGTTCCGGACAAAGGCTGGCCCGGACAAGTCAACAGCAGAGCGGCACAAAAATGAATTGCAACAAAATTGCGCTAAAACTCCCATAAATTTGTCCCAAGTTGAAACAAACAACAAAACAAAAACAAAAAAAGCAAAAACAAAAAAAAAACTACAGCAACAACTACATATGAAAATGGCAAAAGGAAAAGCGTAGCAAATAAAATGAAAAGCCAAAGGATTGCGGGTGCCGGCGTACGCCGGGGGCGTGGCAGTGAGCTGACATGGCAAGGCGTTGCTGTACGTTGTATATTGTGGAGTTTATATCACATTATCTCTGTGTTTATTCTAACGGTGAGTGTGTGGAGCGCGGCGAGTGTGGGCCACGCCCAGCGACAACAAGTGGGAGTTGCCACAACCCTCCTTTCCCATATTCCCAAAGACCAACGAGCTGCAGTCTGTGTGAATGTGTGTGTGTGTTTGTGTGCTTGTGGCTTGCCTATGCAAATACAATAACTTATCGTGAGTCAGTCAACAGACCCCCGCCTCCACGCAAGCGCTGGGCCGGGACGCCAATTGCGGTCAGGTGCGCGTCAAGCCTACTCCAGGCCAACCCAAGCCTTACTCACCTTTGTGCGTCGCAATTGACGTTTTCCCTTGTACCAGGTGATGATGGCATTCGGACGTGAACCGGACGATTCACAGGTGACTTCATAGCGTCGATCGGCAATCATTGAACTGGGCGGATCCAGAATTTTAACGGTTAATGGTTTCACTGCGAATAGAACAGTTTAGAATTTATATAATGGCAATATACTCTGATTAATTGCTATAGATAGTCAAGTGCATTAAACAGAGATCTGAGAATTACATATATGCATATTTTAATTAACATTTATTAACATATCTTTAACATTCGCAATGTAAACCCACTTTTCTTGAAGCTATTCCAGCTAACTGTAGCATGTCAAGTTTATATAAATAATGCGAAGCCTTAACAATTTGTATCTGCTCTACGTACGATAGCATCTAAGCACCGTCTCAGCTCAAGTGCTGACTACACACCTGCTCTTACCTGTGCATAGCTAATGGCCAGCACGAGTGCAGCTGAAAATGGAGCGAGGTTAATGTTAGGTCTAACGCCCCTTCATTCATTCATTTCACTGTAAACGTGGTAATTATTTAATTGCTACTTGGGCGTTACATACATATCTACACATGTATGTATATTTGAGCAATATTCAACTTGTTCTTTGTTTATCGTGAAATCATGAAACATATTGCATTGGATTTGTTTATGTTTATACAACAACAGTTGTTGACTGAATGCTCTGGCAATAATTAAAAGCTTTTCCCCTTGAACAATCGTATTTTCATTTAACTAATTGAATTGCTAAGATTCAAATGAAAGTTTTCAGTACATTTAGTTGAGCTAGTCAAAGGAAATCTAAAATAAAATAGATGTTATATTAATATGTGGATAAATAATGTGATAAATGATATACTACTCTGCACCTTAATTACTCAAACTCCTCATTCTTGGCTCATATGGTATATACTATACTCTATATATGTATATCGACAGCTCTATCTAGTAGAGCATTGGAATTTGGCCCACTTACGATGCATATCCAGTATGAAGCTCTTTTCCTTGGGCTTATCTAATTGCGTATTCAATGCCTGACATGTGAATACGGAATTCAAATCGTTGCGCTGCACCGATGGCCACAACAGTCGATTCTCGATAACATCGCCGGAATTGTGCTCGTTTTGATTGTCGACAAGTAGTCCATTTACGAGCCAGCGGACCTGCGGTTGCGGTCGACCTATCAAATCGAGTCGAAAGAGACGAACAGAAGAGAAACAATTGTAGATAGACATATACACATACATATATATGGACAGAGACAAAGACAGAGAGAGAAGGAGAGGGAGGGAGAGGCAGGGAGAGCGGGAGAGCATTGGGAGCGCAAATTAAAAAGTCAAGTTTTGGCAAGGCTAAAATAAAGAGGAAAAAAAATATAAAACGCAAAGAAAACGAAAGCAAAGCAAACGCAAACTTTGTGATATTTTCATTTTCGGTCAAACTGCGGCTTGGGTTGTTTTTTCAATTTTTTTACAGTTTTTTTTTTTCTTTCCCAAGCTTTTAAGGAAATTAACAGGAAATTGTCTAGCCGGTCGAGCGGATATAGTCATGTGTAGAGCAACAACACACACACACACACACAGAAAAAAAGAAGAAACGAAAGAAAACTGTATAAAGAAATGGGGGCGTGTCCATTGGCAATGGGGTTAAGCAACGTTAGTTGGGCTTACTTACCGCCCACCACACGACAAGTGATAACAATATCATCGCCCTCCTGCTTGGGACCCAATTGTGTGCCATTCAGTTGACGGCCCCAACGGTCCAGTATGATGGGCTGCTCCGGAAGTACTAAAAACAACAGCAACAATTGATAGGTAGATAGGATTATATATGTACCAAACAGTGTGTATATGTATGCATTTTGGATACTCACTTATTACAGACAAATTGAAACGGAAGCTCTGTGTTTGAGCTGTGCGAAAATCGACACGACAACGGTAAATGCCTTGATCATGCCTTTTGATATCCTGCAAAATTTCATACGTTAAACTATTATACATGTGTGTGTGTGTGTGTGTGTGTGTGAAAGGAAACAGATGATTAGCATACACACAGTCCTATACTTACAGCCCTACACACCTACACACCTGCATTTCTACACACCTGCCCACATAATACAGTTGTTTCTGCTTGCAGCCATGTAATTTTCAATTATTCCATGTCACCCAAGTCGCACGACTGCTCTGTGGTCTCTCGCTCTCTCTCTCTCTCTCAGCTATGGCACTTGAGATATATATCGTAAGCCTCAGTCCAAGCTAAGCGCTCAAGTTGTGGCCAACTAGTTCTCTCAGCTATGGTTTGGTTCGCTTAATTATGCCCGAGTTCAGTCAATGAATGGTTTCAATGTGTGTGTGTGTGTGCTCTTGATAAATGAACTTGTTCCGTATAACAGTTCAATGCTAGTTCATTGTTATTAGCAAGCTAACAGGAAATTACAAAAGTCTGGTTGGAGCATTGAGCTGGTTCCTTTAAGTTTTTATACGGATGTCCTGTATTTTGTGCTCGTATAATGAACTAGTTCTTTGGATAAGTTAATTAAAATTGCTACAAAAATTTGTTTTGAGCATTAAACTAGCTCTTTTGAGTTATTTTCAGAATAAGTAGAGCTTATAAGATAAGTAAGATGTTTTCGGCTATGGAACTAGTTCATTTTACATATTTCTAGTAATATTTATAAAAGTTTGTTCTTTTAACGATATGAGAAGCTTATAAGATATGTACAGCATTTCCTGCCCGCATAATGAACTAGGTCTTTTGTAATTGGCTTAATCATTTAACTAGTTCTATTCAATCATTGACCTATTTTAAGTCTTCAAAATAGCATCCACATAATTCATGAAATTGATATTGGAATTTTTTATATTGAAATTAAAAATTCCAATTCTCAGCGAGTTTATAATTATTCTACTCTCTGCTCATACTCTTTATTGATATAATCGAACGTATCGTATTCGCCTGAACGGGAGAATTCTCTAACTACTTGTTCGTTATTTATAGTCGAGCTGGCGTTAGGTTAATTTCCCGGCAATTGGAAGGCAATTAAAATTCATTTATAAAGTCAACTCCTCACCCAGGTGCCAGCCATTTGTCGCACATAATTCATGGGACTGTTTGAGTTATATGTGCATAAATTCATATACATATACATATATGTATGCACATATATAAATTTCTGTTATATCGCTTTGCATTATGAAGCTTCATGCAACCGCGAATGGCAAATTTATTGGAGAATCCTTCAGGCTGCCTCTTCGTGTGCATTTCACATTCATTTTCAACTCCACACACTCAACTGTGTGTGCGTGTGTGTGTGTGTCTGTGTGAACATGCAGCTCGTTAGCCTTCCCAGCAGGTTGTCTTAAGCCAGGAACTGTCCAAGGATTCCAACAGCCAGGAACCGAACCCAAGTCAGGTTGGCCTTTAAAAGTCAACGGTTTGTGGCGCCGAGGCGTTAGTTCAAGTAGCTGCCACACACACAGTGTAATACGTATATGTATGTCTGTCTGTATGAATGTGTATGTGTGTGTGTGTGTGTGTGCATTGCATGACAATAACGGTAAATCAAGTTATCTGTAAACATGCAAGACATTAATAAACATTTCGCGTGCGCGAGGCAATTTAACAACTTTTGATATCTAAATTTGTTTTCGCATTGCCTCAGCCGCAGCCGCAGCCGCAGCCGCAGCCGCAGCCGCAGCCGCAGTCACCGTCGCAGTCGCAGTCACCGTCACAGTCCCAGTCGCAGCTTTCTAACAGTATTTGGCATTCCGCAAATCCGGCATTTTGCCCATTTGCAAAATGTTTGGTACATCCGCTTGCTGTTATTCGCGCTGACTTAATTCCTAACACGCATTCGCAATGCCAATTGCCATTTGCCATTTGCCATTCTCAGATTTTCCCCAATTGGAAAGCCCCTTTCAAATGCCATGGAAACCACAGTTAGCTGAATGCAAAGGCAGAAAACTTTCATTCAATTGAATATCTAAATATATTGGCTTGGCTTAGATTGGGAATTCATCCTATTTACATATTAGACTACATTATAAATCTTTTTCAAGATTAACGCACCATATATAGATACATATATTCTATCTATAAAGCATATTCTGATTCGTCATTCTATCCACTCTCACTCCATTTACATTTTCTTCTATCCACTTTTGCCCAAAGCACAAACTTCAATTGAATTTTAAAATTTTTGGTGGCCAAATATTTGTGCCCTTTCCACATTTCGTGGAAAGTTTCTTAAATAGTCCAAATGCTTCGATTTGGGTTTTGTATTTTGAGCACTTCCCACTTTCCCCTCTACTCTATGGAATATTTAAAGAATTCATTTGGTTCCAAATCGTAATTTCATTCACACACAAAATGAAAGAAGAAAACTGCGAGTTGCTCTTGGTTAACCATGGCGAATCTTACCTTAATTTCCAATGTAGCTGGCTGCGAGTCAAAATGAAATTTGGCACGAGAGCCAAACACCTCCGGAGCTGACCAATGTCTGGGCTGCTCAATGGCCATGGTATCGCGCACATCGAAGCTGCAAGGAGAGCAGAGATGGGGGAGAGAGAGAAGGAAAATTATTATTATTATCATGCTGGAGCGTAAATATTTTAGTTGCAACAAAATGAAATCGGGTTGATATAAATTTTGGACTTCACACAGTATATATATATATATATAGAAATCGTCGAGCAGCTCGGGCTTCAGCTCTTGTTTTTATGTGTATAATTGAGTTTTTGTTATTCTCATTTTGAGAATTGCGAGCGCCAAAAATTAGCCTCATTTATATCTGAGCTGCTCATTAGAGAAAGACAGAGAAAGAGAGACAGACAGAGATATGGAGAGAGAAGAGGTGCGGAGGATGCTCTTGCCACGGGCTGGCTGCCAAAATAGAATTTATGGCCCCGTAGATAAACATTTTTTCAATTTTCTTCCTCTTGCTGATGCATTAAATGCGCCAAGTCTTACCTAGGCTAAAACTGCAGCAGCAGCAGCAGCCGCATCAGCACACAGAAGGCCATAACACTTAAGACCTGGCTAAATGCTGAGCGCTGCAGTTTCATTCAAATGGCCATAAAACTGCCTCGCATTTGAGCTCTGCTCTATTGAACTTTATGCATTTGCCAGCAAACAGGATATATATTCATACATATACATATGTACATATATATTTGTGTATATATTGCTATTGTTCATACGTACATTCCTAATTGGTTCATCCGATTCAAGTTAGTTTTATTTGTTATTTTCAGCAAGCATAAATAAATTAAATTATTGCCATTCAAAATAAATTCTTTTCAGGGTTTCTCGATATCTGCTGCATTATTATTGTCTATTTTCAGTATATATTTGTTTTTCATATATTTGATCACATTTTGCCAGCAGAGATAAATTTAATCATGGAGCTTAACCATTTGAAAAACAGCAATAGCAAAGTAAATAAAATAAAGTTTAAAAATAAATTGTTGAATTGCAAAAAATACGCTGCTATTTTGAGTAAATACTATGAACAAAATTGTTATTATAATTTGATTTCTATAAATAATTCTAAGCTGCAAAACTTTAAATCAGCTTTTCAGTTTGTTTAATTGTTTGTTGCTAGATTTTTAATGTCTGTATGTAGGGTTTTTTTCTTATTTCATATTACGATATTTGTTATTTTTTGTTTGAATACTAAAAAGTAAAAATTTAAATAATATATAAAATAGTGTTAGTGTATAAAACAGTCAAAATATTTAAATAAAAAATTATTCAGGTATAATTTTAAAACCACTAACTATTTTAGTATCTAACTAAATCATTATTAAATTTTTTTATATTTATTAATTTATTTACATTATAATTTATCAGATAATGGTTTTTGTTTTTAAATTTATGACAACTGTTGTTGCCCGAGTTGCGGAGGCAAACCACGACAATGAGCACCAAAAAAGGGAAAGTCAAGTATTGTGCGGGTTAATTGCATTTGTTGTTGTTGTTGTTGTTGCTGTTGCTGTTGTTGCTGCTACTGTTATTGTAGCAGCCACTTTCTGAGAGCCTCTGCGGCAAGTGGGCCGTTAAGCGCACTTTTGTATGCAACACGCAATAATTTATGCGGGCAGCCAACGACAGCGTCGACGTCGACGTCGACGTCAACGGCGACAGTGCAAAATGCAACAACTTAATTGCTGCGTGCCAAGCGGGCAGCCGTTCAAGTAAAAGCAACATCCACAGAAAGGGAGAGAGACAGAGAGAGAGAGAGCGAGTGAAAGAAAGACCAGGAGAGAGGGAGATGGAGATGGAGGCAGAGCGAGCACGATTTAGTGTGAAAGCGAGAGCAACGTTAACCCAATTCTGCTCCATTTGCCTTCACTTTCTTCATTTTTTTTCTCTTGTTTTTTGCTGGCTGCCCATTTAATTAAAAACTAAAAAAATAATATTAGAAAAAAAAATTAAAATGTGGCTAAACAGAGTGAAACGTGCTGTGGGACTTCTATGGGGCCTAGGCTTAATAACTGCTCTTGGGGGCCTATGCTGATGCCCAAATAATACGCTACGTGTACCCGAGCAAATTGAGCGTAATGAAAATGGCCAAAAGCTGAGAGTATGAAATTTAAATACACTGTGGATGTGATTACGAATGAAGAGCGTTGACAAGATGCTAATTATATAAATAAAATTTAATTATATAAATAATTAATTTGAGATAAGTGATTAGTACTGAAATCTAAATATATATAAATCGTATTTGATACATTATCAATACAGCACAAATAATGGGATGAGTTGGAATATTATTCAACTTCACTCTCTCTCTCTCTCTCTCTCTCTCTCCCTCTCTCTCTCTCTCTCTCTCTCTCTCTCTCTCTCTCTCTCTCTCTCTCTCTCTCTCTCTCTCTCTCTCTCTCTCACTCTCTACTAATTGTAAAGATATGCAATTTTAAATGTTTCTTATTATTATATCTCTCTTTGAGAAATCGCCTCCAACTTTGTTTATTTTTAATTTTAGACCAATTTTTCTCTATAACTTATCATATACAACATCATTAAAAAAGAAAATTTTAATGTCTTTATGGTACTAAAATTATCTTTTCTGATTGTATGCGACGTCAATTCTCAGTCAATGAATCATCATTAATATTATATTTTTTTTATATTACAAATTATATATTTATATTATATTTTCTAAATTTTATTTTGCAAATTATATATTAAAAACACAAATCTTTAACTATGGATCCATATCCTTAAATATTAAACTATATTTAATTTCCATTAATTTGAAATACAAAACAAACCTAAAAATCCTTCATTATTTTCATTGCTGCCTTGCCAGCTTTATGCTCATATTAAAAACTTTTAACTGTTATTTGAGCTAGTTGTGCCACTGCTAGTTACCAAGTCAGAACTTCACTTAGTATTCCTAGAGCTAGATATAGCACTTAAATGTTGCATTTGACAGCCAAAAGGCGCAACGCGGCGCGAAAATGTCGTGAATGCAATTAGCAGAGCAGCTCGAGAGAGTGGGCCAGCTCGAGCCATGCACTTTGCCGGGGCACTTTCGTATGGAGTTCTTTATGAACTGAACTGATTTGTTGTTAGCCAGGCAACAGCAACGAAAACAATGCCAAATAGCCACAAGAATTTGAAGTACCGCAAGCTTAGCAACAGCTTAACGATAATACCTGAATCCATATAAAAGAAATTCAACATCATTTATCCACATAATTCTTGTGGCTTTTCGTCTGAGGTTAATTAGGAAATTAGGTAAATATAATTAAGTTAATTTACTGTGAGCCTTGTGACAACAAAAATACACACACACACACACACACACATACACGTGCACTGGCATACGCACAAAAGTTAAATCACATATCCAGAGACCAAAGGCCACTTATCAGCTGCCAGGCAGCAGGTGCAAAAAATAAACAGCTTAAGTTAAATTACACAAAATTCGAGTATTCGACTGAGCCATACCCTGGAATGAAATGGCACATAGTTTTCAGGAAGCTTGAATACCCTATTATACCTATTATTATATATATATTATTATAACCTATAATGCTAACTATTATACTTTAATTTATCAATTATTTAATTTCCTTTAAATTTTAAATTAATTATAAATTAAGCAAAGGTTTCTAAGGCCTTCTGCTTGATAATAAATATTTTTACACTGGCGCTAAATTAATTATCAGCATAAACGTGCTTATTATATTGTCTCAAAGAAACCTATATACCCCATTGCCTGAACCTGTTAAGGGGTATAGCAGAAAATTACTGTAGCATACTTTTGTACGATGCGGGGCCGCACGATTTAAAAGGCAGCTGCTCTCGAGGCTCGTTTGCATTTAATTAAATGCTTATAAACATACACAGACGCACACACACACACATACGCACACTGAGGCAGACAATAAGCTAAATGAGGCTGGCACTCACACACAAGAAACAAAGAGAAAGAGAGCAAGAGCGCATGAGAGAGAGTGTGTGTGGGATAGTACTCACCTATATAGAGGTATGCCCGCATTATCACGAAACCATAAGACCATATAAACATCATGCAGGGGCTCGGCAATGGGGCAGGGCAGCGACACAGATTTGCCCTCGACGGCATCAATGTCCTTCGTTTTCACTGTGCCGATTGTGGTTTGTGGATGTGGTTGGCATTAGTTGTTGTTGTTGTTGGTGGTGTTGGTGTTGGCACAAAGTCGCCGCCATTTTATTTTTGGTGGAGATGCGGTGGGGTCAGGCAAATTATGTTGTCACGGATTTTTTTTTTGGTTTGGTTTGGTCAGCAGCATCGTCGTCGTTGGCGCACATGAAAATAGAAAATAAATGCGTAAAATTTGTTAATTAAATGCTCGTTCCCTCTTTAACATGCGTGGCTGCTTCCACAGAGACACACTCACACACACAAACACACACACATACACATTAATATATATATCTAAACCTATATATGTAGCTGGCTAGCGTTGCGTCTGGGGCTTTTAGCAATTAAATGTTGATGCCAGCTTAATTTCTACGTAATTACAAACGCGTAAATTCATATGAAGCGAGCGCACCCTGCCTTTTATTTATTCATATTGCATGCCGGTGCAGATCCCTGTGAAATACCCTTTGAGCCACGCCCATTTAGTGCTGCCAATGGCCACCAAAAGATTTTATGCGAAAATCGCCTAGCAAATAAACCAAAAAGTTAAGCTTAAATTGAAAAATAAAATAAAGTGAGGCCTTAATAAAAGTGGATTTCAAAAAATAAAATAAAATAAAATAATACTTAAAAAAAAAATATTAATTATGTTATTACTATTATTTAACTAGGCAATAGAAATAATTCCAATAGCTTAGCATCAAGTTTTTAGTATTTTTTATTTAGACAAAGTCCAAGAGAAATTATCGCAATGAGTGGAAAAGTTGGCTCAAAGTTTTGTCTATTATTAAATATGTAATAGGAGATCAGGAAGACGTTTTTTTTTTTTGAATGTTAATCGAATCGAGATGCCGCAGATATATAGAATCAAGGGTGGCACTTTATACAAATTTGTGCAGTTTTATTTAGTATTTTTGGCTGATATAAAAAAGCAGCGTACAGAGAGCTTTATTATTTAGCGTTGTTATTTTTACTGTACTAGAAAGTAAATAAATGTTGAACATCATTATATCAATATTATATAATATATTATATTAAGCAGAACAAAGTATATAACAAAACAAAATACATTGAATTAAATAATAAAATAAAAAATTTAGTCAAATAACAAAATCTAAAATACTAATTTTATTTAAATTTTTATGAAGTAATCTTAATTTGTATTTAATTTTATATATATTCTTCTTTTGTATATACAATAAATATATTAACTTTTTTTTTAAATATATTTTTTTTTTTATTGTATAATTATTACTTGATATTTCATTTAATATATACATATTTATGCTTTTATATACTAAATATATTTATTTTATTAGTATTATTATTATTTTTTTTTTTTTTTTACTCCTATTACCTATAGAGAGTACACAATAAATGTCTGTATGTCTATAGCTCTTGGTCATTGACTCAAATTTGAATTAAATTAGAGGGAGCACATGGACTCTTTAATATTTCAATTATATTACATAATTTATTTTATATACTTCCATTTATAATTATTTTATATTATCTGGCAAAGCTTTGCCCAATTTAATTCCAATTGTGATAGCAACAAAATCAATGAGTAATATGCGTTATTTAATGCATTTAATAACATTTACGATATGCAATGCATGAATCGATGGCTATCAAAGTGAAGACTACAGATCACAGATAACAGGTGGCACATGATAAGCAAACATTGAGTGCTAGATAACGCAATACTGTGAACAACTGTGCGTGACAACAAATGACAATAATTAAAAGATAAACACACGCAAATAGCTATAAAATATCTATATATAAACCCCATTAGCAGCAGCAGCTGTATTCATACTAATTGTTTCATTGTGCGTATGCCCAAATCAAATATTTTAAATTAATTATCAGCCAATTTAGATAATTGTAATAGATTGCTTATAAAATAAATATATATATAGTAATATATATATCACGGATCTGTAACATTTATATTTATATATTTACTGAACAATTTTGTCAAATGTCAAATGCGGCAAACTGGCACAGTTATATTTGGTTTGTTCTCTATATACCTCGCAATTGGGGCATATCTAATTTGAAATTCAACTTGTAACGTATTAAAAGTATTTAATGCCAGCCCTTAAGATCTATTGCATTTCTTAAAAAGATAAAATCTTATCAGTATTTGTTTTGTTGTCTTCTTAGAGCATTAGATATTCATCAACTCTTTGGTATCTTTTACTTTATTATCGCACTTTAGCTTTCATATCTGGCAGTATTTTTGGTCCCCCGTATATAGATACATATATCTTCATATACAAATAAAAATGTCTGTCTTGAAAATATTTCACATCATGTGAAAGCAAAGGCCATAAAAAAATGTAAAAAAAAAAACAAGAGCTCTACTCTGCCCTCTGCTCTACCGCCCAACTGTACTGGTGCTTCACGGCTGCGTTTTTGGCATTGACTTTATGTGTGTAAATATGAAAAAATGTCATTTTATTGCCACAATGCGTCGAAATTTTGTGAGAATTTATTGCGAATACGCCGCGTTGTACAATAAATATGCGTTTAAGGGCGAAACGCGTGTGCGTGTGTGTGTGTGAGTGTGTTAGTGTTTTGCTTAGAAATGTTGGTACAGTGGTGTAGACACATCTGTCATTGAGCTAAAAACGCCCCAGTGTAAACCGTGTGCAACATCTGCAGAAGGATTGATAAACATTGATCGTTTCAAGCAGGGACCGCAAATAAGAGTTATGAATTTAAAAAAATTGAGGCCTTTAGGAAGCCCCAAGAAGAGAGGGAAAAACACACATAGGTTATTTTTTTACGGAAAATTCAAAAAAAGGATAAATTTTTATTTGCAATTTTTTGGAAAAAAATAATTTTTGATTATTATAAATGATTTTTATGATAAAAATCAAAAATAATAATTACAGAACAATTTTTATATAAAAATCAATGCCAAGGAGTAGACGAGCTGAATAAAACCCCGTTCAGCTCTTTCTGCTGCAGCTCGCAAATTGACAGAGATTAGAAATCATGAATGGCCTGCCTAAAGATCGATGAAAGCCCATTAGCTCATTGGCATTTGATTCGATGCGTCCAGAGTCTCAAAATGAACTTTGCCTGCAATTTCTGCCTTTCATTTTTTTTTTTTTGTTTTTTTTTGTTTTGTGTGTAGCCAGCCATTAGACTGCAATTTTAGGGATGGCGCCGCAACTCTGGCTGTAAAATGCCAATGCATCAAAGGCAAAGATGCATCACGTTGACTGCATTACCAAACGACTTTAAGAGCGGGCTGCCCAGCTCCCCCTAGCCCTCCACCCGACTGAGGCACTTTGAAAAATGTTGCTCAGGTACAAGAGTTGAATTCTCGTTTTTTGGTTGCATTTTTGTGTCGCCTTTGCTTGGCCTTCACTTAACTACAGCAGCACCGACAGCCACACACACACACACACAGAGAAACACAGTCAGAGTCTGAGCTGGAGCAGAGCTCGACAGCTCGTGCATGTTAAAAGCTATTTAAATATGCTCTCTTTGAATGCCTTGATTGGCTCCATGCCAGCCCTAACCATTTCACAGCCAGCTAGCCAGCTAGCTAGTCTTTGCTACGTTTGCCTGAGCTCTGCCATTGGCTTTGGCTTTGGCTTTGGCTTTGCCTGCAGCTCTGGTTGCAAAAACAGACAACAACAAAAAAAAATGGAGGAGAAGACAGCAAATCAACTCAGGCTCAGCATTTCTCTCTCTCACACTCTCTTTCTCTACTTAACCTTTTCGCATGAATTAACCCTATAATTGTTAAAGTGCGTCAGGAACCAACAAACCCCACCGCAATAGCATTTCAAGCACTATTTATTAGAGCTATAAATAAATTGTTATGACTAACGAAAATCCAAGCCGAAAATATTGTCGAATAATATGTAGAATCTGAAAATCAAATGAAATAACTGTAGTTTGCAATTTGGCTAATGAAAAGCAATATTTAATTACTCTTAGTTGAATTAACGAAACTCAATTAAAATGAAAATACAAACCGAGTCGAACTCGACGGCATAAATATTTAATGTTCTTTAGCTAAAAGTGAAAGTTTGCTAAGCTATTTCGTAGTGGGGTTAAACTAACCTAAATTATATACACGCACACACACACACACACGCACACCCACTCTCAGTTCATCTGCTTGCACTCGCAAAGCTGTTTCGCTGCACTCGCTTATCGCCTGATATTCTCTAGTGTGCCACGCCCCTCGGCAACAGGCTTCGCCCAGACGCATTGTTGATGCAATTTGAAATGCAAAACTTTAATGGAATTGGCCGCTGCTGCTGCTGCTGCTGCTCCTGCTGCTCCTGCTGCTGCTTCTGCTGCTGCTGCTGCTTCTGCTGCTGCTGTGACAATAGTTTTGTGCAACTTTTCAGCACAGACAACTTTTATTCCGAATGCATTTGCCACATACTAACATGCACACAATCTAACGGCTTTTAGCCGTACTGTGACGCGATTAGAGACGAAAAAAGAAAGAAGAACAAAAAAGTACAGAAAAAAAAAACATTGAAACATTTTAATTGATATTTAAGTATGACCATTGCGATTGCTGTTGTGGCTTCGCTTATGTAATTGCCGCAGCGTCTTGGGCCCTCCAATTAGCATAAATACACACACACACACACACACACGCATACACAGCTACATATACATGCACATATAATTTACCATGACGCAAGCCAATGCCACGCCTCTCTCTCTCTCTCGCTCTCTCACTCTGTAGGTACATGTGCCTGTGTGTGTGTGTGTGTGTGTGTGTATGTATTTGTTCCCTTATGGAATTCGTTGACTTCATGTCAAAATATTTTTCGTTGACAATTACACGTCACCAGACGCCCACATGAAAGAGTCTCGCCGTCTTTGCGTACATCTCTCTCTCTCTCTCCCTCTCTCTCCCTCTCTCTCACACACACTCTCACCCTTTCTCTCTTACACTTTGTAAATGTATGTGTGATACTTTGCGATTAATCGTCGGGCTCATTAGTGGCGAAAATATTTATGAAGACCGCTGGGAAAACGCAACGTTGTACTCTCATTAAATATACATTGAAATCATTCTTAACTATGTGTGTGTGTGTTTGTGTGTGTAACACATTACATATACATATATGCTTATATCCATATGCATGTATATCTGGTTTATATGCTTGTATTTGTGGCTTGTGCGGTTTTTAATGGATTTGTCTTGAAATGCGCTGCTGCAGTCAGAAGAGAAATTCATGTCAATTCATGTCTGCTTCAATAGCAAATGAATAATCAGAAGATTAATGTAAAATTCCTATTTAATGTTGGAAAATAGACAAATATTGCATTTATATAAAAATATATACATATTTAATATGCTTATACTTTATTAATTGCATAGCATCCCTAATACCCCTTAAATATACGTACATGTATATCGAAGTATACTGAAATACGTATACCTAATATCCAGCAAGTATATGTACATATAAACTGAACTATTCTGAAGTATACCTACTTTCATACTCATATTCCCTGTTGTATACATACTGAAGTATACATATATATTTACAGAGTATTTTGAATGATATACAATTAATAAGCTGAACCTTATCAAATATTAAGATCTCGTTTCAGTTTTTTATACCCTGAACCCATTGAAAATGGGAGAACAGAATAGATTGTTTTTTAAGTTTTGCTAGCATTAAATTTTATTCTGCAAGTTTCATAAACAATTCCATATTATAACCCATTTGTTCTAAAAATTTGTATATTTTATTTAAATATTGATACCACATTTATTTAAATATTAATACCCTGTAGTTGTATGTTTTTATTTTGCTAAAACGGCATGTACCTTCATTTTATTCAATATTCACGTTCAAATTCGATGAGCAGAAATCATAAATCATCATCAAAAAGTTTATTAATTTTTAATACAAACTATATACCCTATAAACAGTATTGCATGCTGGGCAAACAAATCGCACATACTGATTATGCAATATATATATACAAACATGCACACAGCGCATCTACCTAATAGTGCCTTAATGCTGATAAGCTTTATAGCAACATTTATAGATTGCAAATAATTCCCGTTTCATTTCAGTTGAATCAAAAGCATTTAATGATGCAGAGCGGAATAATTTTGATACTTGCTTTGGCCACTGTGGTAAGCCATCGTTAGAATATCGTGAGCATCGAGAAAATAAACATGAGCTTCGCCTGTCTTAGAGCCTTGCCAGCGGTCTGACCCCTAACGATGTGGCACTGATTGCTGACATTAAACAGTCGGCAAAGCAGACGAAACTCGTATTGATCCAGCAGTCGTTGCGGAGCATCAGAGAAATAGCCGAATCCATGATTGCTGCAAACGCTGTGAGTGCCCGCGAAAGGCGTAACTTAGAAGAATTTATACAACGAACATCGGCAAAACTTCGGCTGCCCACGTTGGGCGAGTCCGCTATCGAAGAGACTTTGGATGATCTGAAGGCCATCATTGGATTTGCCGAGCTGAGCGAAGAGGAGGGCAAAGCGCGCATGACTCAGTACACAAATGGCAAGTATGCCATCATAATTGAGAAGGCCGCGCAACAGTTTAACAGGGAAATACAGCTATTTGCATATATAACAAATCCCAAGATACGCCAACTGAGCGCATCAGCGCAACAAAGCGAACAGCAACTAATCTCAGCCTTCAACAATTTGGCCTACGCCGGACTGGTGCGAATCGAGCAATCATTTTCCGACTTCTTAGAGCTTATCGAGAGATATTGATTAAATAATTATAATTATTGAATAATGGAACTGATAAGTACGAATGTCTAAAATGAATATACAACTAAATCTATAAAGTAATATTTTAGATAAGCAGAAAAATATAAATATCAATTATAATATATGTATATATGGATTGAATGAATGAATGGGTTTATATGTAAATACAGTGTTGTGCATATTTGCTAAACCCATCTGGCAACCCTATATTTTTTGTCAAAGACGGGCCATTCAGGCCTCTTTGAGAGATATTCTATACAAAAAGTAATGTCATGAGCTTTACTTGAAACAAATTATTACTGTCAACATGAAAAATTAAAAAAAAAAAAATTGACATGGGTCCGTCGAATATGGGCAGCCCTGTAGGGTTGCCAGATGGTTCCGTCGCATATATATATATACATATACATATATTCTTGAGCTTTTTCGCATATACTACGTCAAGTCCAAAGGGTTATCAACTAATTTTTAATGAGTAGCGGCTATATGCATAAATACACGCATACATATATACATTTATATATACATTTTTATTGTATTTAAGCCGCTTTAAAATGCTGCCCCATTTAAATACCTACTTATATTCTCCCTCAATTAAATGGGCCTCAGAAATGTTTTTGACTTTTTGAGCTGCTTTTGCGGTTGCATTTAAAAAATCACTGAACAGAGAGTCGAAAACACAAAGAGCGAGAGAGGGGCAGCTGGAGTGAGCGAGACAGAGTCTGTGTGTTGCGTGTGTTGTGGCTGCAATTAACCCAGCACTAAGTACCAGTCTCTAAATGTTTCCAGTAATGCCTAATGAATGCCGAGAAATATATATATGTAAATCAGCTGTCAAAAATCTATCAATGTGTAGAGCTATGAGAAACAATTGTATGGCATTGGGTAAGCATATAGAAGGCAAAGGCTGGATTCACTCAACTTCACTCATCTCTGAGCTTCAGAGTAGCAGCGGAAGCCGAGGAGGAGCCGTGGGAGCAGTCGATGCCGAAGGTCGACGCTCTAAATAGCTACTCAGTGAACCAGCTCGAAGTTGAACCGAACTCATTCGTCTCACCCTTCCATCAGCATAGGAGCGAGCAAATTAAACATAAATAAAACAATATTAGAATTGCGTCATTCCATTCCAATAGCTAAAGCTCTTAAGCGCCTCTAAGACATTCAAATATTGCAATTCAACCGAGCTCTCGACAATTGTTAAAGGTAAAGAAAATTTCATTTCCAAATAGTTGGAATTTACCTTTAAGAAGATTTAATAAAACGGAATTACTAAACCAGTCTCCTGGATAGAAATTGCTTTTCATATGCAATTAAAGCTGCAAAGGCATTAAAGCCGAGCAGCTGGCCGAAACTAACCACAAAACGAACATTGTACGTTCATAGCAAATGCATGTTTGTTGTATTGCATTTTAAATTCGATCAAAATTCAATTTGGCAAAACAAGAGCCATAACAACTGCAATTGGCTGGGATTGAACATTTTGCAAATGCCACCGAAATGAAATTTGTCTGCAATATGAAAAACACAAAAACTGAATTAAAATCAAATTTAACTATCACAGACAGATGAAGAAGAAGAAGAAGGTAAAAGAGAAGTAGCGAAAACACTGCTATAAATGTGGAGAATGCAGTTATGAAATAGCCAATGGAATAATCAAATTCGATTAAAATGTCAAAGTGCAGTTGGGTATTAAGTGCAGTGACTCGAAACAAAACAGAAAGACTATCAAATGAAATCTGCAAGTGGCGCCATCTGCTGTAGAGATTAGCTCTTTGATGTGACAGCCAATACAATACAATATTAGAGTAGTTTCTGATGAAGTGGAATGGGCTATACATAGAAAGAATCAATCTGTTGTAAATGTTATTTAGCAAATTACTGAAAATTCAATAAAATATATTTAGTTTGTCTTAACAAAGCCCAATTTGCATGCACATTTAGAATACACGGAAATTGAGCAGGACAACAAAGAGCAGAAGCCAAAAGTCAAAGAGCTCAACAATGATTTTTATTTGCAGCAGCAGCAACGAGATGAGATAACAATCAATAAGCTGAAAACAAGAAACTGACAAAGCATGGGAATAAACTTGAGTCTAGCTTACATACAATGAGGTTAACAGCAACTGAAAGAATAAAAGGCCGAAGGACGAGGGATGCAGGAGCAGCTAGGGCCAAGCAAACGAGCCAGACCAAGCAAACACAGCAGACAAATAAGCCCACTTTTATAATAAAGTAACAAAAATGCGAAATCTGTGTAGCAGCTATAGCCAGAGTGTGAGAGAGAGAGAGAGAGGTGGAGAGGGAGATACTGAGCTCCCAACCTCTGAACTGACCGAATGAACTCTGCTGCCAGGGCTATAGAAAAGTTGATTTTATTCTTGTGGCTGCTGTTGCTGCTGCTGTTGCATCAGTTTTATGCAAAATTGTCTGAAAGTTCAGAGGTGTTGACCAGGTTTCCAGCAAAATGTGTTGCGCATATTGAATTTCTTTTAAGTGGCAGCGCTTAAAAAGCAGACCAACTACACAATTACCTGACTGAGCCATAGCCAAAGATATATTAAAATATAATAATAAAAGAAAAATATAATAATATATGAATAACATATATTAGCAACATTATATGCGTTAAAAGGAAGTAAAGTCTTATGGCCTGCCTACTTAGGTATAACTCTCTCTCTCTCTCTCTCTCAGATCATTTAAAATGCCTACGTGGATATAACTCCCTCTCTCTCTCTTTCTTTCTCTTTGTCTCTCTCTCTCTCTCTCTCTCTCTCTCTCTCTCTCTCTCTCTCTCTATCTCTCTCTTACTCTCTATCTTAGATCATTTGAAATTCTTAAAATGAAGCCTGTAATATTATTATTTTATATTATTGTTAGTTTTCTTATATAAGGTCTTATAATATTATATTATAATATAATTCTATTTTTTTTTTTTTTAAATATTATTATTTTTTTTTTTCTTTTTGTTCATTTTGAAGCACAAGAGCAGCTTTTTGCTCTATTATATATAATTCTATAATAGCTATAAAGACACTTTAACTTCAGCTAGTTTTTCTGAACTAAATTCGTCAAATAAAGCCTTTCATATAATTTTTGTTTAATTTTAAATCAGCCAGCAAATAATCACAATTGCAATTGCCACAGTAAAACCTTTTTACATGGACCTCAACTGGATTTGTCAGACCTGGCATTCACTCGATAAGCTGTAAAACTCAGCAGTAGCAAAAAAATTGGCATTTTGTTTGATGCAGCGATTGTTTAAGCCATGTTTGAGTCTTTGTCCATAAATCTGGCCACAGAACGGCTTCATTAAATGTGTGTGCGAGTGTGCATGTGTGTGGGAGCTGCTCTTAGCTACTGTGCAGCCTCCCTTTGTGCGACCTAAAAATGCCAAAAATCAATACAAGGTAAATACGCTCGAAAACACACAAAAAAAAAAAAAAAAAAAAAAAAAAAAAAAGATATAGCAAACAGAGTAAAAGGAATGAAAAGGTAAAACGTGCAACAGCCGAAACAATTGTAGAGAGAGCATCGAAAAACACATAACTATTTTGCATAAAATAAAAGTTTTTTGGTTATTTGCTGTGCGTGTGTGTTGAGTGTGCATAAGTGTGAGTGTGAGTGTGTGTGTGTGTGTGTGTGTATGTTCAAGCCACACTATTGAGTCATACAAAGCACGTATGTCCTTCAGGTCCCCAATGCGGATCTGTGTGTTGTACTTTTGTCTCTGCATTGTTGCCTGTCGTTTGTTTGTCGTCGTCAGACAAAACAAGGCATAAGTAGAGCCCGCAACAGCAACAACTACGGTTGTGCAACAATAACCGAACAAAAGTGGGCAGGGAATACAACAGTGAACACAATAAAACAGCACATACATTGACCCAAATTTATGCAATCGAAACTTTAAAGAATCAAATCAAATAACACGACATAAGGGACAAGTTTTTTATCTCATATGAGATAGAGAGAGACAGAAGTAGAGCGCTAGCTGTGCGAATTGGGTGATATTAAAGCTGACAGTCTGCAAACGAGCTGTGAACGTGGTGCGTGGCATCGAGGCAGGCAACGTCAAGTCGCTCGGGCTTGTTGTTGCTGCATTTTATTTTATTTTATTTTATTTTTTACTTTCGTATGCCCTCCGCTTTCATTCATTTATTTCTTTTGTGCACTGTCATTTGCTGAATATTCATATTTTTTGATCCCAGAAACTTATGAATTATGAAATATGCATACAATTGTCTCGCTGTCTGCGCGCATCACAAATGGGAGAAGTGCAGCTGATAGGGATAGACAGAGATAGACAGAGAGAGAGAGAGAGAGAGAGAGCGAGCGAGAGCATTCACTGAAATTCACTTTAGATGACAACAAAACAAAGACCCATATATATATAGACTTTTATATATATTTATATATGTATAGAAATTGCTAAGCGCGCATTTTTTCAGCTAACCGGCATACCTGGCGTATGCGTAATTGTTTGCTTCTCTCTCGCTCTCTCTCTCACTGTCACACTCTCTCGATGTGCAATGATGCATAGCTGAGAGCTATTGTAAAATTAGGTGACACAATTTCACTTTTCTCTCATCGCTTTTCCCTTTTCTTTTTATTCAGTGTGTGTGTGTTTTCCACATTTAAATTGCATTTTCTGTGATGGCATTTGAAATGCATTTCTCGTTGCACATGCAAAAGTGTAAAATATTGTGCATAAATTAAAGCGCTGCATGAATATCAGATATGCGATAGACGCCAGCTGCAGCCGCAGATCCCTAATGAGATGCAATAAGAGCCTTACGCCACATGGAGTCTACGCTGAATGCATTCAATTGCATAACTTAGCAATGGATAAAATATGCCTTTAATGGATAGAGAAAAGTTGAGTCTTGAGGCACATAAGACTAGATAATTTATGGATAATATTTGAATGCTATTTGCTTGAATTGAACTCCAGTTAGATAAACATAAAATTTGAGATCTTGACAAACATATATTTTTAATTTTTTAATTTAATTTAAAAACTAAATCGATAACTCTTTGTTTAATTCAGCTTTCATTATAAAAAATTTAAAATCTTGACAAATATATATTTTTAATTCGATAACTTTATGTTCGATTCAGCTTTCATTATAAATAATTTACATTTACATACATTTTTAGAACTTTTTCTGCTCTGTTTCTTCTTCTCTTTTATTCCAGCTGCATTACTCTGCCTCTTGCCAAACTCTGCCCCAACCGTCTGCTATAACAATGAGTTGTTAGGTCTACGGCATAACTACACTCTGCTACACGCATATTCTTTCTTGTTTAACTTGGCCGGCGTAAAAACCTTTAACGCACTTTAGCTATAATGATATTCATGCTGGGCTATTTCCTGGTCTGCTTTCACAAATTTCTATATACATGTCGTCATTCACTTTTTTTCACTCTTGTTTCTTTGTGACTTTTGTTGTTGTTGTTGTTGTTGTTGTTGTTGCTTTGGCTGCTTCTCTGCTCAGCTGCTGGTTGTTGTGTAGAGGAAATAACTTACAATTGACCTCGTTAGCCGCTGTCTCATGTGAATGCCGCTTTATGGACTCAGTCTCTATGCATCTTACTTATACCACTTCTTACTCTATCTCTCTCTGTCCATCTCTTTCTTTCATGCGCATTGTCTTGCCCGCTGTGTCTGTTTGTATCCCTTTCTCTCTCTCTATCTCTCTGTCTCTCTAAGCCGGCTAGTTGGTCGTATTAGTGCTGTGACCTCTTGACTATATCATTTCCTGTTTTTTTTTTTTCATGAAAGGAAGCTGCCTGCGCCAGCTCAGCTAATGCTGATCCAATTACGCTGAAAAAAAGAGCGCAGCATCACTGACAAAAGCGAGATGGATATACAGATATGTATGTATATACATTTATATATGTATCTCTGATATATGTGTGCCCTTGTTGACTGCACATAAATGAAGGTTTACATGCGACCCGCTGATAAATATAAATTATTGTAATTATTTCTTGAAAAAGTCGACGCTGCAGTTTTACTCTCTTTCACTTCTTCTTCTTCTGCTGCTGTTGCTGCTGCAGTGATTGTTTGTTTTTTTTTTTTTTCAAGAATTATTGCTCTGGCCAGTGCTATTAAAGCGCATCCCTGCCACAGTTCGACTCGTGCTGAGCTAATTAAATTTAAATTACATTTCGTTTGTTGTGCGTGGCAGATTTTAAAAGGATTCCACGCCCAGTGTTGTGTGGCTTGCAAATAAATTAAAAATGATTGTCTGTGCGGCGCTGTAAATATGAAGCATACGCCCCGTTGTGCACGCGCGTGTTCCATTGCCATTCGTTTCAGCGCGCTGCAAATCAGCGCACATGAAATTTCAACAAGCCAAACGCAATGCTCCCCCAGGACAGACAACAAAAATCCACACAAAAAGAGAAGGAGAGAGAGAGAAAGAAACTTAAATACACTCTCACACTCACACACGCAACAACAACAACAACAGCAAAATAATATAACTTGTTATCTCTGCAGCTTTTTTTTCGTTTCGTTTCGTATAAATAACATTTCATATGCCTCGTTTTCGTTTTCGCTTTCGGTGGTTCCCCAGTGTAAATGTAAACACGCTCTTATCAATATATATATATATATATATGTATATGTATGTGTATACTTATTTGAGTGAGTGTACACAAAGCATAAGTGTGAGTGAATATGCCTCTGTGTGTGTGTGTGCGGCTGTTTGTTTGTGTGCCTGTCAAATGTCATTGCCAGTTGCTTATGTTGCTCTTGGCTAAGCGCAGCACAACAACAACTGCCACACATCACAATGAAATATAAGCATTTATGTTTGATTATTATTCGAAATACTCTAACAAAGTGTGGCAACATGAAATATCTGCAAATATGTGTCCATATACTTGTATATCATTATTTGAGTATTATTAGTGTATTTAATTTGCAACTAGAATATATTTACATATGTACCAACACATTTATGTATGCATATATAACATTGAACTCGCATTAAGAAAGGTAGAAAATAGGCGAAATATTTGTTTTAAGTTCACCTGATATGGCCTAAGCTAGTGAATTTATTTTATTTTATTTATTTTATATTATTTATTTATTATTTTAAACAATATTATACCATATTATGTTATAGTCATATGAAAATTATTTTAATAAAAAGAATATAAAAAAAAAATAATAATCTCTTTCACGTATTTTATAATTTTATTTGTAATTTTGTCTGACACTCAAAAATTTTAATATATCTCATCATTTTAATACAAAAATATACTAATGTAGAATTTTCTCATTTTATTATTTAAATATTTGAACTAAACTAGTTATTACTAAACTAGAATTTCTTCCTTAAGGAAATAAAATAAAAAATTTTAAATTATAAAAATAAATAAAATAATAAAATTTAATACATAAATTGTATTTTCTCATCAGTATCATCAAAGGAATATTTGAAAATCTATGAAATTCACAACATTTTTTGCTAGAAAAACTCTAGTTCTAAGTACTAAGTACTAATAGCAATATAACAGCTATACCATAACACATATAATCAATTCCCATATCATTCAATAACAAGCAATTCTATCCTGCAATTTTTGTTTTTATTTATTTTTCTTTTTATATAATATTTGATTTAGTATATATATTATCATATTTTTTTTTTATATAAAATATGATTTATTATATATATTATCATACAGAATATTTTATATTTATATAATAAAATATATATTTATTTAAATATTCATATAAAATATTTTGATGTATAGCATTTAAAATATTTTTCATTAATATATGTATATCATATATTTTTATACATACATATATATGAAATATTGTCTATATTTCATTGCAAAGCTCTCTTTAATTCTCTCTTTCAATCAGCTGCGATATAGTACATAATAGTGGTGCTTAAAACAAAGTGTATGCCCCAGCTGTCATCAGGAAGTGAGTGGGCTTTAACCCAGCTCAGTTGATTTGCTTAACCCACAGGCTGTGCCATTTCGTTTTAGCTGCTGCCATAAGCCGCAATGGGCAAATGTCATAACTTGGCTCTATGGCAGCAACAATGCTGTCATTGTTGTCGTTGTTGTTGTTGTTGGCCATATAAAAGTAGGTTGAATATTGCAATATTTTGCTTTAAAAATGCCAACGCACAACGTGTTAAAATCGCTCATCATATCAACGCTCACAGCTGCCAGCTGCCAACTGCCAGAGAGGCAAAGATCAGGCGCAGAGGCGTTCGCTATTGAACTTTATATGCACAATATATACGTGTATGTAGTTAAAATATATATACATATATGTGTGTATATATACACTCGTATATACATATATACGAACGTTGGCAACAGCAATTCGCTATGTTATGCTGAGCTAAGCATCCTCTCGACTGGCAGCAGCTGCCACCGATTGTTGCGGCCTTTTAAGTCGGCTCAGCCATATAAATTCTGTGCGTCTGTATGTGTGTGTGTGTGTGTGTGGTGTGGCATTGAAATAGCTTCAGCTGACAACAATTGTGGCAAATGTGGCACATCAGCAATGGAATGGCAACAGCCTTGTTATTAGTATGCCAGCCGCAAACTTTAATACTGCAAAAAATAGCAAATATTGCTCAAATTTATATAGAACTCGGGCAGCAAGTAATGAAACTTTGTTTTTATTAATAATCAAATAAACAAAAGAAATGCCAGTTAATTATAATAATAATAATAATAAAAGCAATTATGGCGGACATTCTTTGGCATTAGCGCGTTTTCATTTCTTTTCATACAGAAAACGAAATGAAAAATCTAGGTATTTTTTATTCAAATTTCTTTTATTTTTGCTTTCTTTTATTATGCTGAGATTTAATGAACAATTCGTCACAGGCAGCCAAGACTTTAAGTCAACTAAAGTCAAAGCAGCTGGAATGCCAAGTTAATGGCCCGACACCTGCCCGACTGCCAGCTAACTTGGCCAAAACGAAACACAAACACACACACAGAGATTTACTAACTGACATACCAAACATGTTTTTAGCGGCTAGCCACAAAACTCAGCCAGCTCATAATCTTAAATCTACGTTTTATGAGTAAAGGAGAGAGACAAAATGTGAGAGAGAGAGACAGAACCTATGAGTTGGAAGTGAAGGCGTATTAGTCTGGAGCTGCTCCTGCTCCTGCTCCTGCTCCTGCTCCTGCTCCTGCTCCTGCTGCTGCTGCTGCTGCTGCCTTGGCTTGGCCCAAATACACATAATGATATGCAAATGTGCATGAATAAGTGTGTTGAAGTATGCAACACCCACACACACAGACACACGAACACACACACACATCAGACTCTGCCATATAGCCCATTGGTAAAGTTGGGGCAGCAGCAACAACATCAAAGCAAGGACTTTTCCCGCTGCGTCAGCTAGTTAAGAGTTTAGTGGAGTGAGTAATAGTAGTAGTTGTGCCTTAAGGCTGCGGAGCGAGCGGCAGCCAAGGGGCAGGTCATGTTGAGCTGACCGCGTTAATGAAATGTGCAAATGTACCAATTGACCGAGGCACATTTCGCATACCAAAAACCAAACGAAAGAGCAAGAGCAGGAGAAAGAGCGCAGAAGAGGAACGAGAGAATGAGGAGCAGGGGCACAGGGAAGCCGGGGGGGGGCCAGACAGCAGTTGGAGCTCCTTAAACAACTCGACTGTGCCGCCGCTCATTTAGTCATTTGCATATTAAAAGCTTTTGTCGCACAAAGGTTAAATCTAAAGATAAAACACAATATACCTATGCTGCCAACCATACACATACATATAAATATATTGCATATATATATATACATTGTGTTTTCTTGCCCCAACTGCTTGTTGTTAAACATGCGAATCAAGTCTCTGGCTAAAGTCAGACGGCGCAGGGTTTTGCGGATATTCCGTTTGAATGTGCGTGTCGATAAAATATTTTACTTTGACGCTATGCAAACACTTCTGTGGCATTTCCCTGCCACACTGAAATGTTATTACAGAGGAAGAAGCAGAAGTGGGCACGGGTGTGGGCGTGGGCGTGGGCGTTGGACACAAATGTTGGGAATTCGCCATTTGGCACTTCGAATCACAGAGTGAGATTATTAAACATTAAAGATATATATCAAATAAATAATAGATCTTTGGCTTAAAATAGAAAAGAAAACCTATGAATTATTTATAATTTAGCTTTCTAATTAAATTTTATTTTTAAATTGAATAAAACATACAAATATTAACAAAATAATAAATCTAACTATATATCTTAACAAGCCTTAAGAATATTATAATTTTTTTAAATGTGACTTAATATACATATTTATACACATATATATGCCCATATTCTTTTTGAGCTAAAATCATTTTTAGCTTAAATAAATTAGAAGAATCCTTTGAAAACTGAACAAAAAAAAAAAATAAATAAAATAAAATAAAATTAAAATAAAAAATAAAAATATATAAATCTAACTTATCATTTAAAAATATAATAAATTCATCTATACATTTGTACATGTTTTATTTTTTATTAATTTATTTTATTTTTCTTTTAATTTTAAAAGATTTTTATACTTAATTCAAACAATAATTTTAGTTTTAAAAAAATATTTAGGTTTTATATATTAAAAAATGCAAATTTAATGATGTAAAAATTAAAAATTTATAAATCCTTAGAACAAAACTAATTTGTTGCTTAAGATTCCTTTAAAACGCATTTCAATTAAATAAGCCCAAAGCTCAAATTGGGCGCATGAAATGCTCTATAAAACTTTTACAACATTTTACAACTATTTAGCTATGTGTGTGTGCGCGCTTAATTAAGCATTATTGTTGTTAGAGCTCGTCTCGCAGCGCAGCGCTCAAAATCCAATTAAACCTAAAATGGCTAGAAGTCGACGACGTTGCCCTTGCCGTTGCCATTGCCATTTAGCCTGTCTGAAAGGATGCCCAATTCCTACGTGACATATGCACAATTTAATTTTTTAATTGCCCAAAAAACTTGCCAGCGCAGTCGTAGGTAGTCGTCTATGTCACACACACACACACATGCGCACGACATTTATAACCTTGAACCCTGACAGTGGCTGTGTGCTGTATGCTGACAGCGCCTGAAATTGTAGATGAGGTAAATGCGACAACGACTGCACAGCGACAATTCTTTGACTTGTCTTCTAATAATAAGACAAGGACGCTTTTGTTGCTGTTGGCCTTATCTTGACTGGTCTAGGCGGTGCCTGTCTCTCTCCCTCTCACTCTCTCACTGTCTGTTGCTTTCTTTGTCTTGCGCTTTGCTTTCAACGTTTAAGCTGCGCTTTATACTAATAAGCAAAAGTGTCTAACGTAGCGTAACTAAATGCGAAAGGCAAACATTTCATTAACAAACACGCACCAAAGTGGGCGGGGCTGTGTTTGGGGGCTGTTAGACAAGCAACCACCCAACCATTCGCCCGGTTGACAGTTATGTGTGTAATATATTTTTTTTCCCCCTCTTAGAGCTTCTCTACCCCAAAAGGGCCGACTTCCTTGTCTAGCGAGCATGTATGTATTTGTGCACACTCACACACGCTCAGCCCTTGTGCGCCAGCTCTCAGCGTAGGGTGTGTTTGAAATTTCATAATATCTATTATTTCATTCTTTGCTTTACTTTACTTTATTTTAAGCTCTTTGCTTGATTAGAAGGTGTTGCCATAAATGTCCTTTCTATGTATGTACATCTATATGTATGTGTGTGCGCATGTCTATGTGTATGTGTTTGCCTCAAATATTATTCCAGCTTTTGTGCTGTTTGCTCATGTGTAATTTACATTTGCCAAGTGCTTTACGGCAGCAAGGCGGCAAAAATTTAATAAAACTTTGCTAAATGTTCAGCCAACGATTTGCGTTGGGACACAATCGAGTTGGTGTCCTTGATATTCATGCTGCAAACTAATACATAGAAATGTGAACTTCACCTAAATTATGAACATGAGTTTTTGGCAAGGCAAACATTTTGTGTTATTCTAATAAATTATATTATATATGAATATCAAGATGAATTTTGTATAGAGTCAAACGAGAGGAAGACTTCATCTAGCTATAGCAAAGCCCTGTCTTCGTTCACTGCCTTATACATATATATTCAATATATTTTGTAGAGCAACTCCCATACACTAGATCATTTTTAATATTATTACACGTACTTTCTCGCTGACTGAGTGCAAGAGACTTGCATAAAGTGCAGACTGTAAAATCAGCAGAAGGCACCAGCTGCCAATTTAATGTACACCAAATACGCGCCCCTCCGCCCGTTAACCCCTCCTCGGCTCTCAATAGAAACCGCAATGAAAATTGCCGCCAGTTGTGTTCGCACCCGCTGAGCCAAGTTATCCCCGCCCAGTTCCTTATATAAGCTACATAAAATTCAAAGTGCTGCCATTGCTCCTGTGGCTGCTCTGCTCCTTTGGCTGTTGCTCAACGGGTGCGTTCAACTTTTACGTATTCGGGCGCTATAAATGTCATATTTTATCTGATGCTGCTGCTGGTGCTGCTGCTGCCGCTGCTGAGGCGTCATCATTGACGCCATCTCCTGCCCGCAGTCTGTCCAAGATTTAACAGTATTCGAGCTGCAAAACTTTATTAAAAATGTATATAAACTTAATGCTGGCTTTTGCCTTGCAGCTTTAAAGTTTCATCAGTCGCATTTGATTTTATGGCTGCCCAGCTAAGTAGACAACACATTTGGGCCATGCCCATGGACTATTTTTGGTAGAGCTTGCCCAATTGGGCAGCCAAGAGCAGTGGCATTTCTATAATTTGGTGTGTGTGTGTGTGCGTGTGGGTGTGGGCTCTATGTGTGTGTCTGGGTGTGTGGGTGTGTGGGTGCGTGGGTGCGTGTCTGTGTGCGTGGGCAACAGCCACAATAGATCAAAGAGTTCACTTTCACCCAGTGACCCCAACGTAATTGAGCGAGCTTTCAAATTATTTTTGTATCATTCCAGCAGCTGGGCAACAAGTTTTCCTTTTTCACCCAATTTACTAGGGCTGCATGTCTAACGTTCGGCCCTTCATTAACTGCCCGAAAGGGACCTCGTCGGAAATAGTAAATTTAATTTGAGCCGAAGGCTAAAAAATAAATAAAAGTAGAGCAAACTAGAGAAAAGTCATGATTAAGCAGAGCGAATTAATATACGCAGTTAAAAGTAGTGAGAGTCCTTGTATATGGCAAGCAGTAAACACAGACAAAGTCGACTTTAAAAAATGTTAAAAAGAGAAGAGACAGAGAGATGAAGCATATAAATACTTACTCTCTTATAGCATACACTCTGTAAAAGTCTCTATATAATAACACTCTAAAGCAATTTCTCCTAATGGCCTTGAAGACTTAAACTAAATACTTTCATAGCTCAGAGAGAGAGAGAGAGGAGATGCTATATGCATTTTAATCGTAATATACCCTGTATGTGCTGAACATGCATTTGCGATAAAGACTACATGTCTTCATGTTATTGTATGCATCATCGTATTTATATATTCTTTATTTTATTATATTTTCAATATGTAGAGAAATTATTTCACTTATTGTCGGTCGATAGACGCCCTTTGATTATACCCAGTAAATTAAGTAGTAATATATCATATTGTAAGAGTAATTATCAAATGTAGGAGGTATATAAAAAGATTTTCGATATTAATGATATAATGTTAAATGAGGTAAGTCTATATAAGAGGTTTATTAGCTCTAGAGCAAAATATTTTAAATATATAAATATTTTAAAATATTTTTTGTTTCTTTGTTTTTTGTAATTATTAAAAACCGCAGAAGACTCAACTTGACTTAGATTAAAAATAAATATGAATATAAGTATATAAATATATAGCTTCTTCACCAAATGCTGTAGATAAGAACATTTGTTTTTTTTTTTTTTTTTTTTCCTTATAAAATCTAATACAACATTTTTTTTGGATAAAACATAAAAATATCAAAAACATGTTCAAATATATGTATATATTTATATATATACACTTATATATATACACTTATGTTCACATATATTTATGTATGTATGTTCCCCATCTGTTGTTTTGCTCACATTTCCTTTAATTGCGTAGCCGACGTCTATATAGCTAAACTGTTTTTTCAACTCAATGTCATGTACACGCTCTGAGCCGTTCGGTTTAGTTGAGCAGAAGAGCCTTAAGGCGACATGAGTCGACTCATGACAGCGACAAAGACAACACAACAGTTAGAGGCACAGCGGCATCAGCAGCAGCGACAGCGACAACAGTAAATGACCAAGGTAAAAGATCTAAGAGCCTAAGCCGAAACAGCAACTGGCTGCACCTGAGCCGGGGCCAAACAGCTCGAAGCGAAACCATTTAGCTGGGTAATATAGTCAGACGATGCGCTCGTAGTTTATTTAAATTAAACCTTTTTTCAAAACCAAACGCGTGAGTGTGTGAGAGTGTCTATATATACATGTATAAGTGTGTGTGTGTGTCTGTGTATCTTTTTCAATTAAGTTTCTAGGCCAACCACAGCCAACAATCAGCAACAGCAACAACTACAACTACAACAGCCACAAAGTAGACAAGCAGCTGCTCTTGATAATGATAATGATGATGATGATGATGATGTTGGCGACAGCGTCCAAGCAGACGCAGAAGAAGAAGCAGAAGAAGTCTAACAAATTGCAAAATCCACATCAAGCCACACCTTAAGCAAACAGCTTCGACTGCAGTTAGCCCCACCTCAGACTGGCAAGCGCACACAGTGCGTATACTTAACGCTAAACCCTAAACCACTAAAGCCAACTAAAAAGAAAACAAGCAACGTCGTCGTCGTCGTCGTCGTCGTTGCCAGCACACTTTAGAGGGTTCCACTATGCCAAAGCCAAACGTAGCATTTTATTTAAACTGCAGTTAATTTTCACTAAAACATTTTAATTGTATTTTTGTAATCTGTCTTCCCCTAGTTTTACATGCGGCCAAAACAAACAGACACCCGAGTCCCCAGACAGACGTCGCCTAAGCAATGCACAGTGGCATGAAAATCAACAAATAAATTACGTTTTCACTTGCGATAAATTTATTAACTATTTACGAGTTATTTCTTTGGCAATTAAGTGAAGAATTCATAATATGAGCTAAGCCAAATGAAGTATGCAAACTTAATATGCCTGAAAGTATTCTTTCTGATAGAGATTAGACGGAGATATAGGGAAAGTGCAATATATATAAATTTTTCATAAATAATATATTTTATATATTCATGTATATAGCTTCATATTTGAGCTTCATATCAAATGTTCATTTAATAGAAATTCAATATCTGATAAGAATTTCTTTCTGAATTCAGCTATGAATATAAGCTCTTTTGATAATAGTGAAGTCTCCATGAAGATTTATAAAACAGAAAATACAAATATATTATATAACCAAAATATATGTATTGCTCTTTTAATAGATATTGAGATGTTGAATATGCATACTATACAAAATTATCTCCTCTTATTTAATTGCTTCATAAATTATAAAAAAAAAATTAGAGATAAAATAATAAATAAATATATTTATTGTAAACAATAATTATATTATAAAAAAAAGACATTCTCGTACCTTATTTCTTTATTTAATTTATATTTCTTTATTTAAAAAATAAAAATAAAAAACAAAATAAAATATTTTTGTTGCACACGAATCTTTCATCAAGTATTCCTCTTAAGAGATTATATTGAGATGCATAAAAATTAAAATATATGTATTATAAATTATATGCAGTTCAAGTAATTCTCTTCAATATGTTTGTATTATATACATAAGTCCCTTATAATATATAATTCAAGTAATCCCCTTCAGCTCAGAGATTTTATTAAGATATATAACAAGTAAAATATATTTATTATACATAAGTCCTTCATCCTATAAACACACACAAATTTTCCTCCTCATGACTTATAGTTTTTTCCCACATCTCTCAAATCTTGATCAACTTGTTTTGGTGGCTGTCAACCACAGTTCGTGCGGCGTTTGGCAACGCCTTAGCCTTCATTTCTTTCTTCTCTTTTGACGGCGTCGTGTCGGGGGCTAGGGTTGTGGCTGGCAATGGCAGTTTTACAGCTGCGGCCAAAACGGCAAAGCCACTGCCATTTTTAATGCAATAAAAGTCAACTTAAAATATGCAAATTACGCTAGTTTCAAATTTGTGCAGACTGCCGCGACTTGCGGCACGGGCCAAAGACTCTCCCACCCAACACGGCCGTCTCCGCCATGCCCTTCTCTGGTTTTTAGTGGCAGCTCCATTTTGGAGTTGTTCACCGCCAGTGTCGAGTGTCGAGTGTCGAGTGGGTCGGTCATGGTGTGAAATGTCATTAACATTTCTCTGGGCCATGGACTTTTAATTGTCTGGCTGGGTCTGTCTCGGGGTCTCTGCCGATTTGACCTGGCCACAGCAGCAGCAGCAGCAGCAACAGCAGCAACGCCTTTGAAGTTGGCCAAAGACATTAATGTATATTAGTGTCGCTATAAATTAAAAGCATTTTGCTGTTCATATTTGCCAGCAGTCCAGAGTCTGCAGCCCGCTGGCAGCACTCAGCGCAGCCAGTGCTGAGAAACGCACTTAAATCTAATTGCGGCTCAGCCTGTAAAATGGCCATTTAAATGGGGCCTGGCTTTAGTTTGCGTAATCAAATACGTACAGGGCTCTAATGCAATAATACATATACAAATCACCTGACACCCCACTCCAGTGAATCCCCTAATGAGCCATATCACATTACGTCCAACTACAAATTCCAAAAGCAGGTCCTTGCTATTGTTTGTCTACTAAAAAATAAACAAAAACAAAATCAACAAGAGCTACATAAAACACGTGGCACACACAAAGAGCTCGGCCAAAGGCATTGGGGCGTGGCGTGCGCCAGCCTTAACAAAAGGCATCTATTCGAACAATGAAGAACGAGAACTTTGGGTGGCAAGGCATTGGCACCTCTCCTTGCTCTCGAGGGTCGCGCATTTTCCATCACTAAGCCGCTTAGCGCAAGGTGTCAAGTTTAAAAATCAATTACTTCAAAGTATTACAATAAGAAATCGAGCCGCCCAAGCGAACAGCAACTTGGGGCGCGTCTCACGACAAAAGGCTGCAAAATGTTTGTTGTAAACATGAAATGCGATTCGCAGGCAATCGATAAGAAAGTGCCTCAGTAGATGAAAACGAAATACTTCAACTTAATCCCCCTGTGTCTCCACGCTCACACACACACACACAGACAATGGCTGCTAGACACTTACCGAGCTCTTCTCGGCGATTCTCATAGTGTTGCAATTACGCTCAACTGCATTGAACAAAGGAAAATTTGTTCTTTATGCGAGTAATTCCATTAAGCAGCTTATCAAATTGCATGCAATTGTCGCCGATTGACTGATAAAACAAGCCAAAATGTTTAAAAGGGGCTCAGTTGAATGCGGCATGCTCGTTCAGGTTTATTAAATAATGAAAATATTGGGATTCGTCATGAATTCAATGAATTTTGTGAAATCATTTTAAAGAGCAAGGCTCGGAAATAGTGCTTAAAATATAATAGGAAATGTAGATTCAATATGTATAAGACTATAGCGCCTACAGACATAATATATGTACGTATAATACTAAGCCCTATAGAATAACTTCTAATATTTCATGCTTCCATTTATATATATATAAAATATAATTTCCTAGTTATTCTATAGAGCTCAGAGCAAAAGTGTTTTTCTTCTAATTTCTAGTTTACTTTTAGAACTATTAAAGATATAGTTTTAAGGATAAGCCACGCCCACAAATGGTAACAGGCTAATAATTCACTCATATGCAATAGAAGCCGGTTATAACAATGCTCAAAAGACCGCCGTCATACCCGGAACACGCTATATTCATATAAAGCTCATATTTTCATAGCGTACAGACGCTATAAGCGGAGCCTTTATAACAGGAGTCTACTGTATTTCAATCACATAGTCAATGTAATAGGCATGAATAGGCATACTCTATCCAATATATTCTTTCCATTTGACAAACGAGTAGACAAAATAAATACAAACAAGATTCAATGCTGATATTCAAATTTCATAGAATCTACCGTGCATGATGGATCTCTTGACGCAACTCATCAAAGCTGGCCAGCGCACTGAGCTCGTGCCAGGGAGGACACGTTCAACATATGCCACAAATGCTGATGCCCTGGGCAATTCATAGACTACTTTCGGAGCACTTGCTTCATTTAGAATATATGCACAGAGCCAGGGGCAACGCGGCGGGGCGTGGCGTGGCGCGTGTTTTGTACAAGTTCTCAACTTAAATTGCGCAGCGAACGCGTTTTGATGGCACGCACATAGAGCCATAGAACCGCCCCCAACAGCTCCCGCCCAATTTATATATATATATATATATATATATATATATATATATATATATGTATTTGGGCAGCTGCTCGAAAGCATGCAAACTGCGCGTTGCGTAGCCTTTGATTGATGAAGTTTTTGAGCAGGAGAAGCAGAAAAGCACGAGTGCCCCGAAATTGTGGGCCTGGCTGAGTGTTAAACACTAATGGCAGCTTAAATTAGATTAGAGAGCTGTTTTCCCCCATTCTCCTCTACCTCTTGCTCTGCCTTCATCCCCTTCCCCACGCACTGTGAGTGTGAAGCGTGACCAGCGCATTTGCCATTTCCGCTTCCGCTCGAATTTGAATTTTATAGCATTATTTTCATTTTTGCGGATGGCCATTTATTTAAACTATTTGGTGAAAAGAAAAAAAAAAAAGAAAAAAGCAGCGAGGTCGCAAATATTTCTGTATCAAATATCAACTCGTAAAAATCGCACAAAAACACATAAATAAGATTTATTGTTATAGTTGCCCATTACGTATACGCAATGTGGCCTGTTCCTTAGCGCTGAGTGTTAAATTTAACGTAAAAATTACGCTCAAAATTGGACATTAATATTTAATTAGAAGCATTAAAATACACTCTCCGTGGAGCATATGGACAGTGGCAGAAATCTAATGCAGATTAAATTCAATAAATATAATAAAATAGGTAAATTAAATGTATATAAAATTAAAAATTAAAAACTGTATATAAAATAAAAAATTATAAATTATTTATATATTAAATTAAATACATATATATAGAAGTAATCTGAAGTAAATTAATTATAATAAATTAAATAAATGTGGAAAATGGAATAATACATTTAATAAAATAAATAAATAAAAATATTTATAAATTATTTGGATATTAAATTAAATATATATGTATATGGCAGTAATCTAAAGTAAATTAATAACAATAAATTTAATAAATGTAAAATTGAATAATAAATATTAAAATAAATAAATTAAATATTAAATTAAATATATATAAAATAAAAAATATTTATAAATTATTTAAGTAGAAAATTAATATATATATTATAATAAATTAAATATATATATAAAATAAAACGTATATATATAGAAATTATATAAAAATTAAATTAAATATATCACACATTTTATTTAATTTTAATTCAGGTGTTTTTTCAGGTTTAATCACCTATACTAGTGTAGACTGTGCTCGTTACTTGCCTTATTTTTTTGCATGAAAATCTAACAAAACTTTTGTTTACTTTTCTGCTTTCGTGTCAGCCAGCTGAACACAAATATTTTACTCTCTGTTTTGTTATGTTATGTTATTTATTTGGTTTTTTTGGTTTTTTCTCTCTCTGTCCACGTTAGCTGGCTTTGTGTGTGCTTGTGGAATTTCATGGTTACAAATAGTTAATGTACAGTTAATTATTACATAATCACTCGGCCGCACGACACGGCCAGCGGGCATACACGTTCCTCGAACTGAAGTCCATTGACTCGCTGCTATTATATATATGTACATACATATAAAACATATATAGCGCTCATTCCGGCTGACATTTGCTCGCGCTGTCAGCCATAAATATTAATTAAAATAAAAAAAAAGAGTACAAAAAATGTAGAGCACAGGCACGAATAATCAACAAAAGGGTTGACCATTTGACCCGCAACATTTCCTGTTACTTCAATTGCTATTATGCTTTCATTCAGGCTAAGACGCCGATGGCCAGCGCCAATTACAATGAAATTACGGGGCGTGGTCTATTTTTAAATTGCTGCCTATAAATAGGCAAATAATGAGTAGTTACGTCTCCATGCAAAGAGCAATCCTAATAACCCCTTGTAGGTCGAAAGGTAGCTTATAATAATCGGTTAAGATACCCAGCTCAATATCTTCATTAATTTGTATACTTAAAAACACGTGGAGTGTGTGATTGAAAGGCAATCCATTCCAAATTAATTAATTTTAACTTCAAAATATCTAAAAATATATATGTGCACAAGGAAGTAATTTCATTCAAAGGCTTAACCGTCAATTAGAGTGAAACTCTTTGGCTAAGAAGTTACGGTAATTACTTTACTTATTACCCATTGAATGGGTGACTTAATGAGTTTATTGAAGAAGCAAAAGTGGCACGTGGGGCAACCCTATAAATTATATATGCATGTACTCTTGATCAGGGTCGACAGACAGCATTATTTAGCGCAATCTGCGTAAGTGTTTGTCCGCATTTCCATTTCTCCGACCATAGGAATTACCTGAGGACAGCTGAAGACGCACGCGGGGCAACCTTATAAATTATATATATTTATTCTTGATCAGGGTCGACAATCAATCTGTCTAAGTGTTTGTCCGCATTCCCATTTGTTCTACCTTTAATCCATAGTTAGTCATTAATCTGAAAATCTTGAAGAGGTTCCCACACTCATTCCATCGATATCTTCATCTATTCAAAGCAAACACACAAATTATCATTAGACAGTTCTAGAACAAAGTCATTAAGATGGTTGATAGTTTGCGATAGTTTCCGATAGAACGAAGGCTAATAATCAACTATTCATGCACGAAATCTCATTATAATCCGATACCAATATTTATCGATATGTTTGTACAGAAGAAGCAAAGAATGTTTGCAACAGCAATTCGATCTAGATTTCACAATATCTACTATTCGGTTACTCCTTATATAGTAAATGTGCTCTCTTTAGTTTTTTAGCCTTAACCCTAACCTTTACCTTCCTTATTTATTTATGCGAAATATCAATCATAAGACATTTAACATTTATTCCCTTTATATTTAAAGCTGTCAACAAAATGTATATAAATTTTAGATTTTCAGCCGCATGATTTCCCACAAATGCCTGACCACTGCATGAAATGGCGCAATAAATTGTTTGGCTGACAAAGTCTTGAGCTGGCAAAGGCGTTAAACAGCAGCAAAAGGCAAGTTGATTGAAAAGTTGTTGGCCAACTGGTTAAGGTAGTTACCTGGCTAACGTTGTTTAGCTGGAAATTGTGCTCGACTCCCTGTTGGCCCTAAGCTCTGCAGCAGCAGCACACTCACACACACACACACACACACACACAGGTAACTTTTAGCAAAACACTTTGCACATGTTTTTTTTCGGGAACGTTGCGAGCTATTTGACAAAAGTGCCAGGCCAAAAGCTGGGCTATTTATTATGCCTGGCACTTTGGACAAAACACACACATGCACACCAACACACACACACACACACACACACATGCATGCAAGTGGGCAACTGCGTAAATCATTTCCACTTTATGCGCTCTGTAAGCCAGACAATGTCAACAAACAGCAAAGACAGAAGACGCTGAGCAGCAGCCGAGTGGATGGCTAACGGCGTGGCAGCGGGGGCGTGCCCGGATGCGCTGGCAGTGGGAGACAAGCATTATAGCGCATTAAAAAGTAGCTGCAGAGTTACGAACGAGTGCGACGAGGTTTGAAGCCCGGCAGAGTTCTGCTGCTGCCAGCAAACGACAATCTCTAGCCAGCCAAAAACTTTGGCCGTTTAGAAAAGTGTCAAGCATTTTATCACACCAGGCAAAAGTCCACAATAACAGCAACAGCAGGAGAGCAACAGAGAGAGAGAGAGAGAGAGAGAGAGAGAGAATGGCAGTCAGGCCATAATAAATCTGCTGCAAGCGAACAAGAAACGTAAGGCAATGCAGCTAAGCATGCGCCTAAAACTATGCAACGTGCAACAGTAAACAGCGACTAAGTCAAGTGACTAACTGTCGTCCGACTGACTGACTAACGAACTGACGAAGTGACGAACTGACTAACTGACTAGCTGTGTGAGTGAGTGACCAACTGACAGTTGGCCATTTGCTAAGTTTGTCCGCACAAACCGAAAAACTTGTCAACATGTTGAGTGCAGCCGCCTCCGGGCCAAGTTGTCGCAGTTGCCCGCACAAACTTTGTGGCAAGCGGAAAAAAATGTGTTAAAAATAGGTGAACAGTGCATGCTTGAATGGCTGATGCTCTATAAGCTGCTAACTGGGTTTGTGCGGAAGCAAAAATATTTTTCTAAAAATACTTTGGCAATTATGAACTAGATTTTAGCCCAAAAAATTCAGAGTCTAAATTCTTCTATTCACACAAATTGTGAAATATTATTATTTATATATTTTCATATTTAAATATTTTGTATTTTTTACTTTTTTATTTGCTTTCTTTACGTTTTATGTATTATTATGGTTTTTCTCTTCTTTAGATTTCTTATTTTAATTATTTATTTTTAATTTAGTTTATTTGTTTTCTAATCTTACCTTTTTATTTTAAATTATATATTTTTTACTTTCTTTAATAGTTTTTTTTTTATATTTATTTTTAATTAATTTATTTTATTTATTTTAAAAATTTTATTTTTATTTTTTGGTCTATTTTATTAGTTTTTTATTTTATTTATTTATTTTTATAAATTTCATACTTTATTTTTCTTTTACTAATTTTATTAATTTTTTATTTTATTTACTTTTTTATTTATTTATTTTTTATAGCATAGTTTTATTTATGAAAATAATAATAAATACAATATATACGCATAAGAATTATATGTATATTTTTAAAATTCATAAGCTGCGAATCAATTATAAGTTAAGCAGCTCTAACTAATAAAATTTATTCATCATATGCAAATCAAAAGGTTCACAAAGGGCATTTCAGTTTTATATAATTCAAGCGATATCTTTACAGGGTATATAAAGCATCAAGCTAACTAAAAAGAAACATCAACCATAAACAAACAAGAAAATAAAAAAAGAGCTGTCATCAAAAATGAGCACGTGTTTGTTATTTGCGCGCAGGTTTACCTTCATTTTTTTTCCCAACCATTTGCACAGTTGCATTCCTGCGGGAGCAAGCTTAGCCATTGTGCTAGCCCGCATTGTGAGTGGATTTTGGGTGTATTCTTTTGGCACATAAAACAAACAAGAGCTACATCAACAACTTATTTGGGCACTAGCTAATTGCATTTGAGATTAACAAACAAACAACAGAGAGAGAGAGCGAGAGAGAGAGAGAGAGTGAGAGTAACTAGCTAAACGTAGAGTAAGTTAATAAAGCTGAAATACCCTGCACATACAATAGATGAGAATGAAAGCTGATGCTATATCAAGATTTCTATAGTACATAATATAGATACATTTAAGCTAAGATAAAGATAGATATTTATCCCCATTTATTACCCCTGCTGCTCATTATCCAGCTAAAGTTGATGAAATAAATTATTTAAGCTAAAATCACAAAGAATTACAAGACTTTAAGAATTTCTATCGAAATACCTAAAGTTCCATGCAAAGGACGTCTGTCCTTTGCCTCCCTTGACAGCTGACGGGTTGAAACTATAAATCTTTGGTAAAATCTCTGGCCCTCACAAAAGCCTGTCGGAATAGCTAATAAAATAAGTTGACGTCAGTTGGAGGCTGGTGACGAATTTTCATTGAATTTTTAATTACCGCTGAGATGAATTGACAAGCGGCTGGCAGGTGTTTCATGTAGCCCACCTGCGGCTTTAATTAATTAAGAGTGAAGCTACAGATTTCACACACACACACACACACACACACAGATGGCACACGGACAACCTGTGCGGCAGGTTAAAAGTTTTCCCTTTTGGCCCGTCTTGGGAAATTTTAAAACGAGCTGAAGCGGAAAACATCTGCAGGACATTTGAAAGAGTCTCTCGGTTTAGGTGTTTCTGTAATTTGATAGCGCTATAAATTTGCGGCTTGCTGTGACTTTAATGCCTCGGCTCAATTAACGACTGCAAATACCCTTTGCCAAGTGCCAATTAGTCGTCCAAGTTGGGCAAGCGAAGTATCCTGGGCAACGGGCATACCCAGTTGGCCGTGATTCATTTTTAGTTATAGTTGGCGAGTCGGGACAAAAAGCAAATTACGTCGCTTATCTGCACAATTTACGTGCTCGGGCACAAAGGACACTGGCTGCCTGGTTAGGTCCTTCGTCGTTTTGTCTGCTGCATTTTGCGCGTCTTTGTGCGCACAGAATTTGTGAATTTCACGTCGAGCGGCAAATTTCGCCAACATCAAATGCAGCGCGTGCCTCTCGAATTCAAAAGGATTCATAGCGCTAAAGCACGACGCCGCCCCCATTCCACCCCCTTCCCATCTTAAAACAAAGGAGCCAAAAATGCGAAAACGCCTTGAAGCCAAGGCGACAAGGATGGCAAACGCGCAGCCCAGCTCGCATTACAAAAGGACGACGCATCGCTGCAGACGCTTAGAAAAGCGCAGCGCTTGTTGCCCAAAAATCTTCATACTGAATGAAAGTTTTTCTCCCTTCATTGTGGATGCTCTCGCTCGCTGCCTCTCACTCTCACTCTCGCTCTCTATGTGTGGGCGGGGCATATTCGTTGCCGACAGAAATTGCTTATAGATAAATATGTAGGTTTGCAATTAAGCTGGGGATATTTTCTCGTCTATAGAGATGCTGGCAGCATTCACTTTTACTTTCTAAAATACCTAAGAAGTGGAACTAGTCTCAGTTTGCTAGGGATAGAACTTGAGGGATTCTTTATATAGCTTTAAAGATAAAACTGTAAACTATCTATTCTATTCTATTCTATTATATTTATATTCATTATATTATTATTTTTCTTGTATTTATTTTATATATTATATACAATTCGGGAGTAATATTTAGTAGGAATTATTAAAATTTTGATGACATACTAAATTATTTTATATGAGATACAATGGCAAAAGCCCATTGTAATACATATGTGATGTACAGTAAAGTCTGGTTATAATGGCTCCGCTCATGTCGGACTAAATTCCGATCCCCAGATAAAGTTATATGAGCAAACTTATATGGTTATAGCGGCTTCCGATTATAACTGCGGTGCCTTCAGGGTTATTATAATCGGTGTTTGTATATTATTATTCATATCCAATAATACTCACGTCAAATTCACGTGATTAGAAATATATATATATAAAAAATTTAATTACATTTCAAATGCTCTATGGCTTACAGTCTTAGAGTCACTGAAGCTGTAATTGCTCTCATTGCGAGCTAGACTTTAATTTAACTACAGTCTAACAATTATAATTCGAGCATCGTCAGTCTATGCATTCAGCTCTACCTCAGCTATATTTCTCAGTCTTGCAGTTGAAGTGTTAAATATCATAATCAAGTCTCTCAACAACTCCATTGCCATTTCAACAGCGCATGGCAAAGCTGTGCATACCCGATTGCAGCGTGGCAACGCGTTTTCTATTTTTAAAGTCTTTTCTATGCGATGCCAGGCATAGAAATTGCGACTTATTGTATGAAAATGGGAGTTTGTATGGGTATGTGTGTGTGTGTGTGTACCAAAAAACATGCTACAAAATTGTAAAGAGCCGCCCGAAATGAGTTGCCAACTGCTGCCACTGGCAGCAGCAGCAGCAACAGCAATAGCAGCAGCAACAGCAGCAGCAACAACAACAACAACAGCAGCAACTCCAATGGCATATGGAGCATGGGCCAAAAAGCTGGGCTCGCATTTTTGTGACTTTCATGTACCATAAATTATTTTATGTTATTATTATACAATACAAACAACAACAACATGCAAGGGGTTGAGGGGCCCAGGCGTGGCGCAACAAGCAAATGGTAAATTTTACTTTTATTGCGATTACGCTGGCATCTTGTGTATGAGTATGCATTACTCATATTTAAAGGAAACGAGCAGCTGCAGCAGCAGCAGCAGCAGCAGCGCCCAAGAAAATACTAAAACAAGACAATAAACTGAGCTGCACTTACAGCTGCGACATCAAATTTAATAGACATCATTTCAATGCGATCGATGAGCAATAAAATATCAACTACAAATGTGCATTAGGTGAATGCTCATGATTATAATTGGATAATCAAATGAGAGTTTAGCGAAATTACAGAGAAATACAAAATAGAAATTGTAGGCAAATAGAAAATACTTTTGCCAATGAATTCGAATAGATATGAGCTCGATTAACCATCAATAAATTAAAGAGCTGTATTAGTTTATGTGAAACATATATTAAAGCATAGCGCTTTCAACTCTATATATCAAGTCAGTTCATATTTAAGAAAATTTCAGTTTCTTTTTAAATGTTTAAATAGCAGAACATTTAATTAGATTATTTTTTCACAAAGAAAATTGTTCACGTCCTCCTTTAACAAGCAGTGTTAGAAAACTGATCATATTTTAAATTTTTAAATCTATATAGTTGTTGCTAAATTATAAAAAAAAAAAAATGTATAAATGTTTAAAAATGTTTAAAAAAAATATATTGAATAAATTGATCTATTAAATCTATATATTGCATTTTAAATAATAATAAAAAAATAATAAAATAAAATAAATATTCTACAAAATCTAATCATATATCATATAATCATATATATTTATATATATAATATAATCCATTCCTGACAAATTCTTATAGCTAAAATAAATTTAAATATTATCTCTGGTACCGAAATTCTGAACTATTCACTCACAAAATCCATTGCACATACATGCATATACTCATCTGGGTATATACTATATATTCAACTCATCTAACTATCATGTATTTGATTTTAAAAATTCCATAAGCGTATGTCTTCTGCTAATGGAGAGTTTAGGCGAACGAGTGGCGCCTTTTATCGCACCGCCGCGCCTGCAAAGGGCAAGGATAACAGCAACTGCTGCAGCAGAGGCTGGCAACAAGCAAAAGCGAAATGAAATCATAAATGCCCGGACACGTGCCGAGGCAGCGCACAGAGCAGCTGCCACGTGCAACGCTTGCCAGTTGCAACTTCTCCGTTTTCAGTTCTCAGTTCTCTCGAATGGCGCCATTTGCGAGCTTTTGGCAACGAGGTGTTAAAGTTCTATTTTCTATGTTATTCGTTTCACTCTTTTTTTTCTATTTTTAGTTTTGGCAATGCTCGCGCATACTGAGTGAGTTAGTTAAATATTTAAATTTATTTATTGGCGACCCATTTAAAATAATCAACAACAATAACAAAGAGCTGAGACTTACCGTGTGCTTCCTTCCCAAGTCCAGAGCCCATGCCCATGCCCATGCCCATGGACATGGACATGCCCATGCCAGCACCGTGGCCAACGGCTGAGCCGCCTCCTGCAGATCCTCCGCCGCCACCGCCGCCGCCGAGCATCGAGTGCTGGTGCGCTAATGTGAGCGGCATTACGAACGCCGTAGCCACGGCCAGCAGAGCCATAAAAATTTTCCACATTGTTAACGTGGCCATTTGACTTTTATTGCACTTCATTTTCATGCGCTGCTCCTATTTGCTTTCTGCACTTTCTTCGCTTCCTCCCTTTTCTTTTCTTTTTCTTTTTTTTTTTTTTTTGTGTGTGTTATTTCTTTTGGCCAAAAACTGCAGTTGGCTTTTCTTGTTCTTGGCTTGTTTTTTCTTTCCTTTTTTTTTTTTTGGGAGGACGCTTGTTGATTTTAATTTGATGTGACTTAAGTTGGATTTGGTTTGCAGATTTTCCCAGTCACAGCTGCAGTTTTGGCCCGTCTGCTTGCCAGTTTCTCCCTCTCTCTCCCCCTCTCTCTCGCTCTCTCGCTCGGTCGGCTTCCACCTGCTGCAACAACTACAGCTCCCGTGCCTAGTGGTAGCACATTTCGACTCGCGCCGCGCTGCCAGCAGCTAAAAGAGAATAGAGAAAAGAAGAAGAGGAATGTGAAAAAAAGAAAAATTGAAATGCCATCAATTGAGTACGTTGAAAAGTTTTACCAGGGCTGAGTAGAAGCGTTCTAAGGCGGGTCAGGGGTCTTGCAGCTAGTTAAAAAGTTGTGAAAGTTTTCGTTAAAGTCAAATTGAAGCCGCAATTATCGAGTTGTAAGACGCACACTACGAGTGTATGTGTGCGTATGTGTGTGTGTGTGTGTGTGTGTGTGTGTGTGTGTCTTAGCCTGGGGCAAGTTAGAGCTAAGCCACATTGGAAATGAACATTTTTAAGCAACTGTTCAGTTTGTCAACTTGTTGAAAAAGTTTCGTACATTCCTATTCCTTAAGGCCATCAACTTCTCAAGTTGTTTAAAGCGCATATATGTTCTGGGCATAAGATATGTATATATGTATTTTATTTACACTTATTTAAGTAATAGAAAATGCAAAGTATTTTTAGGAATTATTATGAAATAAGGTCACAGATTAAAGTTCTGCATGAAATAATTTAAAAATTAATGTGAGAGAAAAATAATGTGAAATTATGAAATTCATTTCAAATTAATATGGAGAATGGAATCTAACAAAAAAATGTAATTATGAAATCCTACATAACATTACACTTAGGGCCTGAATAAACTGTCAGCTGCTTATCAAACCCAATTAAATGCACATTATATGTACATATATACATACATACATATCATATATACGGTCTCTCAGCAATACAATTTGGCTCAAACCACACAATTTCAACAATTCTATAGAAACTGAACACAAAAAGTTTTCATCTCAATGATATAAGCAATGAGACTTTCATTTCTGACTTTAACACACACTCGCAACATCCATAATATTTCGCATGCTTGTGGTTCGAAGCGACTCGTCTACACGCAACGCAATTCAAATCCCAACTCAGCCGGCAACCGAGCTGCCTTTGTATGACAGCCAATAGCATTCGCTATCGCATTGCCATCGTCATTGTCATTGCCATTGCCATTGGCATTGGCATTGGCGTTGCTATTGCCAAGTAGCTATGCAGATAATGCCGCGACGCAGCAGCAAACAAAAAATTTACAATTTCCGGCGGGAGTCCCTTAACTCACCGTCGCTCGATAAAAAATATTGCCGTGAGCGAAGGAAATTCAAAAAGGATGCCGAGCAGAAGAAAGCCGAAAATAAAAATAAATAAATAACTAACAACAAAATTAAGGTACCAAAAATAAAAATGACATACGACAGAAAAAAAAAAGTGAAGAAACAGCAGATAGGCAGAAAGCCACTCATATATATTTTTGTTAAGGGGGAGAGGAAGAAACATGAATTCTATAAAAATGATGCAAATAATAGTGATGATTTGCAAATACAGAATGAGAATGAAGCTCACTGCAAACGTGGCAACAACAAAGGGAAGGACCAAAAAAGCAGGCTAACCTCAAGCAGAAAAAAAGGTAAGAAAAAGGTAAAAGGAACGCTGACAAGCGAAAGGTAGCGCTAATAAATAGACACAAAGGCTGAGGCCACGAGGAAGCAGCTCGCAACAGATACAACACGCCAAAAAGGGCCAAAAGGTTCACAATGGCATCGAAATTGTGAATGGGTTGCCTCAATGGTTTCTTGCAGCGAGTCGGGTAAGCGTCGGCGTTGGAAATAAGAAAATTTGCCGGCAAATCAATAGAAACGCAGCCTGGGCAATTTTTAAGTTTTACCTGTCCTTTTTTTTTTTTTTCTTTGTGCTAAAATACTCTAACAGCTTTATGGGGTATTTAAATTTGTTAGACAACCGGTAACACTTTTTTTTTCATATGTTTAATATGTTTAAATAAATAAATTAAGGCCTAAATTTAAATTTTTATGAATTGAACATTTGCATGTTATTTCTATATGAATTATAGCTTCTTGAATATTTAAGAAATATATTAAAATTTTTAAAGATTTTTGAAAGCATTTTTAGAGCTCTCAAAATAATTTATAATTTAAAAAAAAAAAAAATACTTATAATTTCACTGTTTCTAACATTAATTATTAATGAATTGCATTGGAAATTTTTGTTTTGTTTATTTATTTATTTAATTTTTCTTTAATGTTTTTAAAATGTTTTAAGCAAAGTTAATTTTTTTTAAATTTTATAGACTAGCATATATTTTATTTATTCAAAAATGTTTATAAAATTGTTACTGCATTTTTTATAAATATTTCTAATCAATGAAACTCTCAAATATTTATGAATGCTCAATTTCCATAGTCAAAAGACAGAGAGTAGAGCGCCTAGAATTCGTTTTCGTCTAGTTTCTAATTTTGTTGTTGGCACTTCAGTTTCTATTGTCATTTTGTCAACGCGTCCGCCGAGTGTCGTCACAGGAATAGAATGGCCTAGGCATGGTTTGGGTTTTGGCTTTGAGTTTGAGTTTGGGTGGATTGCTGTTGCTTCTTCTGCTGCCACTGCTGCCGTTGCTGCATGAATATGGCGCAATAGATGCGGGAATCGTTATAAGGGAGGGCGGCGCTTAATAATGATAAGAATGTAAGACATTGCAATAAGCGGCCAAATGGCCGACAGATAAGCGACGGCACAGCCTCAACAATGGGAAGGTGCCAATGTGAGTGAAATAATAATGCCCCAGATGATAATAATGATGATGCTGTTGATAATGACGTTGCTGCCATTGCCATTGCTGCTGCTGCTGCTACTTCTACTCCTGCTACTGCTGCAGCTCCTGCTACTGTTTCTGCCACTGATGATGATGATAAAACTAATGGGCCGACGACAATTAGGTATGAGAAATTTGTTTAGGTTCTTTAAATATCGTACAATATGAGAATATGAGAATAAAAACTGAATGGACAGCTTCAACTACACTTGAGCAATTTGCGCACAGTCGAGTGCGCACATTAACCCAAAGAACAAACACATCCAACAGCACACAAAGAGCACAAAACAAACACAACAACTGAGAAGGGGCCTGGGCAAAATCAACATGGCGTACAGGCGCCGGAAACGGAAACGTCGGCCGGTCGAGCGGGCCAACGGACCGAGCGGCACACATATATATACACACACACATTCATATACAAACACACCAGCTTAACGACCCAGCGACCAACCAATAGACAAACATTCAAACAGCAACAGGAAAGACGGCGATGACCAAAGCAATGCAAAACAACAAATGCATTATTAAATATAGACGAACTGTGAATGCTCTACCTTCTGAGATGTTGAATGGATATAAAGGAAAATTTAGATATGAAATATATAAAGTTTATATTATATATATCTTATACATATTATAAACATATTGTTCAAATTACCCATCACTAAATTCTTCCATATATTGATTTAAAAATATAAAAATATTTATAAATTAAGTCCAATAATCAAGTATGCTATTAGTATTTTATTTATTTAAAATGTATTTAATTTATTTATTATTATACTATTTATTTATTTAATCAAGTATGTTATTCGTATATAATTTATTTAAAATGTATTTTATTTTTTTATTGGTTTATTATTGTTTTCTTTTAATTAAGTATGATTTCGTATATAATTTATAAAAAATTTATTTTATTTTTAGTATACTATTTTTTTATTAAATATATTCATAATATATAACTTATTTTATTTTTTATTATTATATTATTGATTTATATTAATTTATTTAATTTTTTTAGCATATTATTTTTGTATTAAATCAAGTATGTTATTCATACATGTATAATTTATTTAAAATCCATTTAATTTATTTGTTAGTATATTATTTGTTAATTCAATGAAGTATTTTATTCGTAAACAATTCATTTAAAATTTATTTTATTTATTTATTAGTATAGAATTAATTTATTCATCATATATAATTTATTTAATATATTTATATTTTATTATATTTTATTGATTTAAGAAAATATATAAATGATTATGATGATTGACATATTATCTAAATAATCGTTATAAGCATTTACTACTCAGTCGCTCACTCAATGCACAAATTTACATGTTGATATATATAATATGTATATTTGTATAATTTCTGATGACTATTGTATTATTTCAACATTTTAAATTTACAAATTTTGATTGACCTTTGTTTAATATATATCTCTTCAATATAAAAAATCTTAAGAATTTTTATTAAATTCAACCAATTTTAACAGTAAACTGACCAGAAATGTAAATTTTTTTGTAATATTCCAAATCAAACAAACAAATGCAAATTGTAGAGTAAAAGCAATTGCAGCATTTTGCTTTTATTTCAAAGCTAAGGCTACAAATGCAATTATCCTGTTATACTCTATGCTCTCGGGTCAAAAGGAATAGGACAAAATGGAAATGGGAAAACATTTGATAGACACATTTTATTGCATGAAGGCAGCCACACACAGCCAAGCCAGACAGCAGCAGCTCGTCTCGTCTAGCAATTGCTACTGACATGCACTCATATGCCATGCACATACATGTGTGTGCGTGTGTGTGTGTGTGTGTGTGTGCTTGCTTGCCTAAACACTCTAGACAATGGGCCGTCAATAGCTGCCCGGGCACTTCCTGCTACTGCAGGACGAAAAGAAAAAATACTAAAACTTAACCCAGCTTCACGTTGTAGTTTATTATTCCCGCAAGTCTCATGCTTTTCTATTTGCTCTAAATAAATTTTTATCATGTGCCACAACTGAAATGCTTACCCTCACTCTATCTTTCTCACTCTCTCTTTCTCTACTGTGTATGTATGTGTGTGTGTGTAGTCCATCATGCCAGTCTGCTAGCAGCATTCTGAGCGTTATTCATTTATTCATTCACTTCATTCACTCGCTGCTGGCGCTGTTTCTTATGGTTTTTGTGGTTATTGAAGCGATCATTCGGAACATGCACAGCATTTTCATGTTTGTTATTTTCGTTTCTCACAGTCTTCCACTCTTGCTCTCTTTTGCACCCTCAACTTGTCTCGCCCTCTCTCTCTCTCTCTCTCTGCTTTTATTATACTGCTCAGCTCGGCCAAAAACTGTTGGCTCCATTATTAATGGCCAAAACGTTTAATATGCGAATTTAAGAAAATTACTTTCATAACACGACATTAATGGTGACATATAAATGGCATTACTCACACCCCACCCCGCACACTCCCTCCCTCTCTCTCTCTCTCTCTCTCTCGCTGTCTTCCGCTCCCTCTTTGCTGTCTGAACTTATAGCGCATATATCTGATTTTTAGTGTCGATGAGATTTATCGCTCCAACGAATCGCTACGCTGTGGACACAAGCGGAAATCTGTGCGCGACGTCCGATTCGTGGCTTGACTTATGGTCAAGAGCTTATGCTTTATATATGTACATATATCATATCATATATTTTCTCCCCTCACTTTGGCCGAGCACTCGCTTATTTATTGGCCTCGCTTATGTCTGTGCGACACTTGCGGTCAGCGCCAAATGAAATGAAAGCATTTTTAATATTGCCACCAAATTTCACATAAACTTAAGAAGCGACAGCAAAAAAAAGCAAAATATATAAATACATATATGTATAAACAGATTTATATAGATGCTGGTAAAGCAGATGTTTGCCATCTGTACAGAAATCCGTCATAAACGTTTATGTCCATAATTCATTAAGCTGAGCTTTTGATAGTTTTTGCTCACAGCTTATAGTGAACATATTTTTAGCAGGAATTGAAATAAAGTATTTTCGATTAATAATATGATGAATTGATAAAAAAATATAAAATACCAATATTAGTATATATGTATATTGTAATAAATATATGCCTTATAATATTATTAATAATAATACGAATTAATTTAAAAATTAAATAAAACTTTTAGTAAATACATATATGAATATGCAAAAATATCAAAGAGTAATAGATATTATTAGGAATTTCCTTCATTCCTCAACTTTTCTTTAACCTTTGTTCCTTTTGCTTCCTTTGTTATTTAATTTCAATTTTCTTTTGGATTATCACTTTTGCATGATTCTTGCTCTACTTTTCTCTGTCTATCTAACTAATCCAATTTCATTGTTATATATCTTATACATCATATATATCTCTACCTCACTCTTTCCATCCTTCTGCATCTCCCTCTATCTCCCTCTCTCCCTCTCTCCTCCATCGTCTCACTCTCTCTCTCTCTCTCTACATTTTCTTTTCTTTAATCCTAATTCAACTTTAACTTCAAACTTACTTTGCCAATATCTACAAATAATTTCACATTTGCACCATTTACTCTCACTTTGATAGAGTCATCAGTTTACCGTTACTTTTATAATACACCAGCGTTACATTCACTGTTTTTATTGTGTTGCGTTACTTGATCCTAAGGGGTTTTGCTCGTCCTTTTTGCATTTAGTACAACATTTCCAATGATGAGCGCTCGTTTATTAACGAAATGAAACATTTCGTTGGCTGAGCAAGACGAAAAGTCTGCTGCGAATATATATGTATATATAAATACTATATATATACTGTATATATGTACTTATTTGCGCCTTTTATGAGGTAAGTTTGCCGAACTGGAACTGGAACTGGAGCTGCTGCTGGGCCGACGTATTCTAGGGGCAGTTGTTGGGACTGGCTTGATAAGGCCGGGGGGGGCCGGGGATTGGTGGCCGTCGACTGTAGGCCGCAGGCCGTAGGCGTGGCATTTGCCCATTGCTCGAAACTCATCTTGTATTTTGGCTTATCTGCAAGTTTGATGGATTTTTATCCTTTTCGTTGGACGGGGAGCGGGGAGCGGAGGAGCCGGAGAGCTGAGAGCTGCCTGCCAGACGCCTGCTTATGTATTTTTATTATTATGCCTGTGCTCAGCTACCTCTACCCCTCCGACTCCCTCCCTCCTCTCTCATTGCCTTAGTTTGTTTGTGTTGCTTTGCTGCATTTGTACTTCTTTTTTTTTTTTTTTTTTTTTTTGTTGTGCTGTTGTTATTTTTTGTATATTTTTATTATGGCAGCAGACACACGCAGTTTATTTATTGCGCCTGTATTTTCTTTTGGTCTTTTTGGAGTTTTCCATCTCATGCGCTCCCTTTCTTTCCCTCTCTCTCTCTCTCGCTCTCTCTCTCTCTCTCTCTCTCTCTCTCTGTTTCTTCAGCTTGGCATTTATTTATATTCGCTTCCTGTGCTCTCGCCGCTTGCGTTGTCGGCGCATTTATAAATATAAATGAGTTTTGCTCGATGAAGGTTAAATTGAAATTTACTTTGTGCACAGCCATGGGTTCCCTTTTTTTTTTTTTAAAGAAGCAGTCAACCAGCCAGGACACGCAGTCCTTTCGCATTTATATATCAACCATTTATATATACATACATATATAAGTGTGTGTATATGTATTTGCACATCTTTATGTGTGCTGTGCATGATGGAAACCTGCTGCTGAAAAGTTTTAGACCTCTGCATTTCCGCCTTTATGACTTCCCCCCCAATTCATTTCAGCATTCGCTTTCTTTTCTTGTGGTTTCATTTTAATTTTGATAAGCAAATGCGGCACATCCTTTTTCAGACTGTTTCTTCTTCTTCTTCCTCTTGTTCGTTTCGTTCGTCTTCTGCTCGTTTTGGGTGTGAAAAGTTTGTTTGCCTGGCTGCCTTTTGTTTGGCCTTATCATTTGTCAAAAAGAGCCACAAACGAATGCCTCAAATTGAATATTTGCATAAGTTTATTGAAACAGGCGAACTTCGCATTAAATCTGGCGGGTGTGTGTGTGTGTGTGTGTGAATAGGGGACAGGTATATCAGCACCTTCTCGCTGTATATTTGTGCGTGAGCTCGGCATCTGTTTGATTTGGTTTATTTGATACTAAAGGCTCTTGGCTGATTGATTCCTTTGGCACATTTTGCGGGAAACCTAAATAAATTAGCAGAACTTTTATTTCGAGCCTTTACTCTTGCGAGCTTGACGGAGACTTATATAATATCACATTACAGCATATGCTCAGTTATCTTTTAACACATTCTTAGCCAACTGGCTAATGTATTTAAGAGCCTTGCAGAGACTTAGATATTATCCGTCAAATAAACAAAATGTCTTTCAATAACAGTTGCAAAAGAAGAAATTTACAATCTAAGCCTAATCTATGAGGTCAAACTAGGGGAATTAGCCCACAGAAAATAGTTACCTAATTTCAAATTGGATTTCCAAAAATGTTGGAATGATCTTTATATATAAAGAAAAATTAAGATTCCCTTTGAAAACTCTTCTTGGCTTTCAATCGTTAGATTTCATTTGTGGTACATCATCATCAAATTTTACAAAGTCTACATACATATCACAAATCGTAAAGACAATGCGCTAAGATCAGCCTTAAAAGTTCTTTAAAAAAAGTTTTAACTACACTGGAAAAAAACAGAGGAAATCCTTCTAGAGAGCAGGCCATCATATTTAAGGAGCATATAGCAAACAAATTTTATAAAGAGAGAAAAAAATCAATGATAATTTAATAAATTCGTAGACTATTTTTTACGATTATTAAACTTGAATAGAGTCAAAGTCAAAATATATCATTCATATTCAAATATACTAATATCGAAAGTATATTTTCAGTAAACAAAATAAATATTATATGGCAGAATTACATTTGAATGACTGCATCACACTTACACAACCACACACACACACACACACACTCATGCAGCCCTCCAGGAGCACTTGAAATTATCACAATTCCAGCTAAAGGCACAGTTTTTCCATCAGCACACTCATTTTACTGAGAGTGCCACACACTCACACTCACACACACCCACACTCACACACGCCCACACTCACACACACACTCGCACACAAAAAACGGGGTGCTCAAGTTTTATGCGCCCTGACGGATTGTTGCTTTCATTTGTTTTTCTCGTTTTTTTGCTTTTCCTTTATTTGGCTTTTTTCGCCAATTCATGCTAACCGCTGTTGTTGTGGGTGTTGCTGTTGTTCAGATCGATTACCGTTACAAGTGCCAGATACTTGAGCGTAAAAACGCAAGCGCACGTGTCTACAGGTTCATCTCCCTCCCTCTCTCCCTCTCTCTCGCTCTCACACACACACACACACTTCTATGCCCTCTGCAGTTGCCGGCATTGTTGTTGTCTGTCATTAGGAAGATTGATTTCAAAGCGTAGCGCCTTTTTCCCGCATTGTTGTTGCGACAGCCAAAGCACGCAAAGCAAAAATACTAAAAATACTTAAATACTAAGATACTCAACCCCCTACAGACACACACACACACACACACAGAGGAACGCAACGCCCCTGCCCCGCGTAATCTTTTCATTCGGTTTTGTTCTGTCAAGCGCAGATCATTTTGATTATATTTACCGTTACTGTTGTCAGGTAAATACAGGTGAAATTCTTTTCATTTGATGGGAAACACACGTATAAAATATTTATGATTTGTTGTCTTTCAAAAACAGAATGGAATTTATATAAACATTTATAGGCTAGATTCCTTTTCTTACATCACTTAAACATGTTTTTCAAATTGTGCATGGATACGACATTTAGTCAATAATTTTAATATTATATTTATTTATTTTTAGCAATCTACAATAGTAGACAACAACAATCTACAATAGTCAAAAATTTTAGTTTTATATTTATGTAAATTCAATGATTTAATCTATTTTTATTATTACTTTATGATCATCTAATGGGAATCATTTTGTCGAAAATTTATTTATATTTATTTAAGTTTAATTATTATTGATAATGATCAACTATTTTTTTTTAAATTTTATTTTTTTATTTATATTTTTTTTATTTTTTTATTTTATTTTTTTTATTTGTTTTTTATTTTTATTTTTTTTTTTTTTTTTTGATTAAAAATATTTATTTAATTTTAATTTTACATTAATTTAATTTGTATAACTTTGTGGTTTATTTTTGCTGTATTTTATTACATTTTATTTTATTATCATTTTAAAATATTTTTCATAAGAACAAAAAAATAAATAAATAAATAAAGAGGACGTAATTAAAATGAAACATATTATCCTGAATTAAACTTTGAATTGCATTCAACTTTTTCTAAGCGGAGCACACACACACACACACACACACACACACACGCTCAAAACACTCACGAATACTCGCACAACTGGGAATTGTGGGTACACCTAAAAAGTACATTAAAATCACATTAACCCGTCAACGCTTTAAGCTGCGTATACGTAACTTTTGTTTATGCGTTTTGCTTAATGCCCAAATGCGAAGTACACAAAGCACACGCAAATTGGTTTTTCGGTTTGCTCAGCACTTTGATAAGCCAATGACAATATACATACATACATATATATCATATATATATCATATGTATGTATGTGTGCGTGAACCCTTTTCTATACAGGGTCGCAGACAGTTAAAACTCTCAACTGCGTTGCTACGTATCAGCTGGCAGACGTAATTGGCTTTTCGCTATAAATTTCAACAATTGTTTGGCACGCAGCACGCATCATGCCGCGACCCCGCCCACTGCTGGGCTTCGCCCACCCGGCAACTGTGCCGCAAGCTCCCCAGGGACACTAGGCTTAAATCGTGCGGATGTTTAGGGATGTATGACTGCCTGTGTGTGGTTGTGTGTGTGTGTGGCTGTGTGTGTGTGTTTGTGTGTGCTGTGAGTGTGTGAGTGAATTGTCAAAATTTTGTGGACATTTGGGCGACACAAGTAGCTTATCAAAAATGCAGCATGCGAAGCTTGTGTAACTCTAGCTGCCATCACATACACACACACGCACATATACACACACAGAGAGAGCTCTTCAGCTGCTGCTTTTGACCTGCTCGTGCGTGCTTTGGCCAATTGGTTAGCCCGGTCATTTGTGTAAGTCGAAATTGGTTTTTTAGTTGTTCCCTGTTTCAGCCTCATTTGCATATTTCAATTGTCAACTGAGGCGCACAAAAACATAGAGAAAAGAGGGAGAGAGAGAGAGTGAGATAGAGAAAATGAGATGTAGCAAGCGAGAGGCTGCTCTTTATTTATTTAACTAATTTATTTACATTAACTTTAACTAGGCGCCAACTAGCTGCACGAAATGCTTTCAGCCCAACAGCAGCTGCAGGAGGCAGCCGAAACCCAGAGAGAGTGAGAGAGAGAGAGAGAGGGACGACAGCAGCATCTTTCCCTAATGAAAACCTACAAATTTAATAAACAAACGTCCTTAGAGAGTCAGGAACAGTGCGTCGCCTTTTCGAGAATGTTGAAAATGAAAACAAAGAAGTTTCCTTTGATAAATCTTAGCTGTAGCTCGGGTTAGGCATGCTTAGTAAAGGCATATATGGTTTTTGAGTTGAATTCCAATAAGATTTTTAGACACTGCCCTGAGTTTTGATAAACAAACTCAATAAAATTATAATATTTTATATTTTTTGTATATCATATGAAATATAATTTTAAAATTCCTTTAAAGTTGTTTTAATAATATTGTTTTTATCGCCAAATTTTATATACATATATATTTATTTTCATATTTTGTTTGTTGCTTATGCATGTATTAATTTTACATATTTTTTTATCACTTTTTTATTTAATTTTATTTAGTTTTGTATTTTTGCATAGCTATTATTACATTAAAAATATTATATATATATTTATTTTTATATTTATGTTTATTTGTTATATATATATATATTTTTTTTTTTTTTTTTTTGTGTATATGAATGAATATTTTCTTCTTTCTTCCTATTAATTTATTTTTTAGCTTTCAGAAAATATCCATTTAAAAACCATTATATTACGACTTTAATTTTGCAAAAGAATAGCTACATATTTTCATATGTTTTTATTTTATTGTAACATTCAATATGCTAAAAATATTTGCACATATTAAAAGTATAAATTAAAATATATGCAAATATATGAAATTTTCTAGAATTGCAAAAACTGTTATATTAATTTCACTATTTCTCTCTCAAATTTTACCCAATATTCAGATTTCAAGTGGTTTAAAAACGTGCACAACGGAAGAGCATTTGAATACGGTCTTAGACTAACTTATCTAACTTCCTGCAGCTAGACAACACACTTTGAAAATACATAGCAGAATACATATAGAATTCGTACTTATATTTCTATAAAAGAGAAAAATAAAATAATAAAACAAGTAAATAAACTTGAGGCAAAAGTTTTGGCAACTTTTTGGCAGACAGTTGGCGCATTTTAAGTTAGGGCAATCGACACAGCGAAGAAGGCGGAAAGGCAACGGGACACACAGTGGAACAGAGACAGGGAGCGCAGAAGTGTGCGAAAGTGAATAACTGGCGCAGCGAGACAAAAGCTTAAAGTACCGCAAATTTTCACGGACCAAAAAATAAAAGCAGACTCGTGAATATTGAGCAGACGCTTTAAAGCAGCTGTTGGCCATATATAACGCCGAAAAACTTACCTGGCCAACAAATTGAGTTTTGGCCTGGCGAACTGATAATCCTTGAGTTGGTACTGCTGTTATTGTTGTTGTTGTTGTTGTTGCTGCTTCTGCTGCTGCTATTGCGGTTGTTTATTGTTGTTATTATTATTGTTGCTGGACTGTGTCACGCACAAGGGCAGCAGTGGTTTGGCCGTTCACACAACATGGCTCAAACTTTTTGGCCACGTGACCAAGGAGTTAAACCGGAACAACAGCTAGAACAGGACACATTCACTCACACTCGCACACAAGCACAGGCCGAGTTGTTGTTGTTGTTGTTGCTAACACGTTTTTAATATATGCCAAAATATAGAGCAGAGCACAACAATTATAGCAAGTGACGAAAGTTGCCAAGAGTCGAGTGGGTGTTCACTTTGCTTCACTTCACTTTACTATAACTGTAAACGAATTTCTGAGCACTCGCCTCACTCATTCTCTAACTGTAACTACGTAGAGATATGCCTCTGCTTGCTTTGTGCACACACATTTGCGACATTTACCGTTCGCGCACTGCACTGGTAATCGGTTTTGCAATATTTGTTTAACCTGAATATGAGTTTTGTTTTTGTTTAATGAACGCTTTGATAATTGTAATTTTATTGTGTCTTCGATTTGCGTCGTTTTGCCGAATTCACCGTTACGAACGAGCACGATTTATGCGCGAGACAAGCGACAGCATTTCTGCATACGTTCAGTACACTCCGACGGTCGAGCTTCAACTGAAGCTAGAACGGACAACAGCCGCTTCGTTGAGCATCGTTCATGCCAAGAAACGAGCGTGTATGTAGGCAAACGACCATACGAGAGGACGACAGGGCACGATGGCAAGAAACGGACACAACAACACGAAGTGCAAACACGAGCAACGAAACTGCTGAATACGAGGCGATTTAAAGCAACGACGACGAGAGGCCGACTAGCAGAGAAAGAGAGAAACTGCTAAGCGGCTGTAAATGTACAGGAAAACTTTGAGCGCTGTTGAGTCTGTTAACAGAAAAACAATTGCAATTGCATTCTGCAATTTTTTTCTGTGTTCTGAGCTTGAGTTCAGTGATCCGCCAGATTTCTCATCAAATGGGCAAGTATGTGCATAATTAACCAGTACTTACAAACTAAGAGAACTGCTGGAAAACACTGACTATAGGACAAATTATTCATATATAAATGATATAGAGCTTATGATCATTAAATCGTCCCACTTAACAGCGCACTTCATCTTAACATTGTGCTTGTTGCGCTCCGTATAAGACTCGTATATTTGTCTCTCACATTTTAACATTCAAAGACACGCACAAAGCGCCATCTAGCAGAAATAACTGAGAGTCTCATCTATATATAAGAGCAAGCAAATAGGCATAAATAGGGTTGCCGTCTTGGCTAGCTGTTAAGAGTGACTGTTAAATTGAGCTGTTATAATATTCTATTATGACTGTTTTTATTATATAAACAACTTAATTAATTAATTAATTCAATATGTTTGCAAAAGCAACAAATTTTGCGCCTAAATATGGCATTCCAGTATAAATATACCTGACTGTATGTGCCTGTATTTAACTAAAGTATTTCAAGTCTACTGCCTACATCTCCAATAAAAATTTCTTCTTATATGATAATCAGCTTCATTCTCCAATTTGAACACTTTTGCCTTTCCAGCTTTTACACACACTTAAAATCAGAGCACCGCAATGCCAGCCAATTAACTTGAATGTTTTCGAACACTAACATCAGCTCATTCATGTATGTATGTGTATTGCATATATATCTATGTTTTCTTTTGCTGCTTCTTCCCAAGTGCGCTTCTTTATTGCCTTAGTGAACTTACACCAATACCACTCTGCCGCACCCACCCCTTCAGTTGCCGTCCCTGTCTCTCTCATTTAGTTCCAGCTGCAGCCGATGCCGCTGCAATCACTCAAAGTAAAAATTGTCATCAAGTTTCTCACAGAAGATGCTAACTGAAAAAATGGCATAAAAAACAGTTGTAAATTCTAGTGCTGTGAATGAGAGACTAACAGCTACCCTGTAATTGCAATAAGGCATTTATGTATTGTATTTGTATATTAATATTATTTGTCTTATGTATTTAAATAAGAAAAAAGTTACATCTAAGTTTGCCATGTGTAAGATACCCTGTACAGTTTTCAATGTCAAATTCACTGTAAGAGTTAGATAAAATAAAATAGAAATAATTTGAATTAGGGCATTTGCTAAGCCAAGCAACCTTATATAAGCTTTATTTATTGCACGGTATTCTAAAGGAAAATAACAGCAAAACCCAAAAACGAATTGCAACAAAATGTTCAAACACACTCAACGAAATTGACTTAAATAAATAAATGGCATAAAAAACAAAGACAAACACATGCACTGCAGTAGCAGCAGCAGCGAGATGGAGTGTGAGAGAGAGCGAGAGTGTGAGAGAACATTCAAAGGGCATGGCACACATACAAACAAACAAGCACACACACACACACACACACACACGCACATATCCAATTGCCTGACATCAAATTTACAACTAAGAAATGGCCGAAGCGTACATAGCTTAGACAAAGAGTATAAGAGCGGGGTTAGAGTTTAGCTACTGCTGTTCCTCTGCGCTCATTCCATTTGATGCACTCGATGCAGCAGCAGCAGCAACAACAACAACAGCAGCATCAGCAGCAGCAACAATGACAACATTTAGTAGCTCATCCATTTTCATTTGTATTAAGCGAAAAGCCAAAAGTGCCGTCAACTTTTCGCAAGCACTGTCTCACTCCATCGCTCTTCCCCTTCCCCTTCCGCTCTCTCCCACTGGCGCATTACTCAGCACAGTTTGCGTTCGCTGCTTGACAAGAAAACTAAAAATTGCAGCAATCATTCCATCCCACTCACCCACGCCACTCACTCCATTGAACGCTGTCACCCTTCCACTCCCACTCCCACTCCCTTAGGAGCCAGCCAGCCCACCTATTCTGAGACGCTCGTTAGCGCAGCTGCTGCTGGCTGGAATTTATCTTATTTTTCATGCCATTCGCCATTTTTTATTTTATATTGTATTGTATTGTATTGTTTTTTACTGTTACCCATTATTCTATTTTGTGTTTCTGGACATATTGTTAGCCCAATGATCGATGCAAATTGATGCGTATTGTTAATGGAATTTAAAGAGAGATAAAAAATCAGTACAAGAAACATTCGTATCAAAGGAATTCAGTTTCTGGCAGCCCTAAAAGTGTACTACATTAAATATGCAAAAATTTCCATATTGAAATTCGAGATATTATTTTTTTCCTACATATTTCTCGCAGATTTATTGGAGCAAGAAAACAAAACAAAACAAAAACAACAAAAAATATCCAGGCCGCAATAAAAGAAATGCAGCAGTCACTGCAACCAGGAGAAGAAGAAGCAGAAACAGCTTGCGAGAGAAAAAGAAATCATAAATAAGAGCCGCTGCAATTTGTTTATATTAAAATGGAGAGTCAAAAACGCGTCCTAAGGTCCGGGTGCACAGATTTTTCGCATTGCATTTGCCAAATGCTAACTGCCAACAACAATCAGTACATTGAGAGAGAGAGAGAGAGACCGAGCTCTGCTCTCCACTCTTCCCTCTCTTCATATTCCTACGCCTAGACTGTCCCGTTGTTTTGTGAATTATGCGCCTTCCGTTGCATGCGGCGGCAGAAACCAGAGCCAAAGCTTGCTCAGCCTTACGAGTGAGAGGGAGAGAGAGAGAGTGAGTACAAATAAGGCCTTGATGCGCCTGGCTGCATATTTTTAAAGTCAGCCGGCAGCGGGCAGTCGCCCAAACAGTCGCTGTCCCACTCTAGCGCTCAGCGCCTACACACCACTGCACTTAACTGTGTGTGTCCTATGTATTATTTTTTACAGTCGCTCCCACAACAAACGGCGCTCGTTTTTGTAATAAAAATGTCATAAATCTTGATTTCTGCAACTAAACCAAAGAGCGTACGATAACAACAGGACTCAGTCTCTGTGTGTCTGGCAATATAACTGTCTATTTACAGCTGTGCATATGAAGTACATTTTATTTGCTTTTATTTATATGCACACACGTTTGAACATAATTGATTTATATTTATGTTTTAAAGAAGAGAATGAGTGAGAGAGAGGCTGACTAGGAGAGGGAAGCTCCTCAAGCGCAAAGCTTTCTTTGCTGTTACAGAGAAGCGCGGTAGTTGCCAAATGAGCTTCCATATGTAAAAGAGAGAGAGCGAGAGAGAGGGACAACAGCATAATTGCACTGATCGCTTGCTCTCAAATGTTATCTTTTGCCAGCTTCTAACTTTGTTAAAGCGAGAAAGGTATACGATGTACATGCATGGATTCCACTTATACAAATATGCAAAGATAAGGAAATTAAAGCTTTGATGCCCCAATAAAGACATGAGATAGGAGAGCTAGGTAAACATAATATTGAAGAAAAATCAAGTAGATTTATTGCATGCTTTGCATAAACTATAATACAGTCGTGTCAAATATAATTTAATATTCTCAGGAATATCATTTAAAAAAATATTATTATTATTATTTAAAATATTATTTAAAAAAAAAGAGATTATTATACATATGAATAAATTTTAAAGATAAATCCCTCCCACTAAATTTGGTATAAAGAATACGTCATTTGAGGATAACATACACTAATCGTTTAGAGAATATTAAATAATACAGTTAAATTAATAATAATAATTCATATTAACTAAATAATTAACATTTTCAAAATTGGCTATCACTAAAGTTCTTGATCTTGGTAATGACAACAATCTCAAAATGTCGTTGATAAGTCATTAAACCCTAGCCTAACCAGTCTCAGCCAAAGACAATTAATTTTATATTGAGTCATTTCAAAATGTAAGTAACCAAGGAACGAAAAGAAATATTTTCATTTTAATTAGTATGGATATCTAATCTAATAAATAATAATAATCAGCGAGAGCAATTAAGCCACTTGACTGATATGACCAAGTCATAGAGATAGATGAGCTCTTTAAAAGCGTAAACTCGATTTGCGAACCGCACATTCTCCGCCAACTATTCAATATGAAAAGTTTAACTCTTTGCCTACTTGTGCTGATCTCTGGCAGCTGCCTGTTGAGCTCCAATGTGAGTTGGGGAACCGCACTCACACCTTGATATACTCTTTATTAAATAATTATTTTCTTAATTTCAGGCCAAGACTATCACTGACGAGTCCAACTCCGTTAGCTACGAGGAGGTGGAACTCTATAGCGACGATGGCTTCCTCAAGACAGTGGAGAAAATTCTAATGAAAGTTTTGACGACAGTTCGCGGTGTCAATTGCACGATGAAAACAGTTGCTGATATTTTGATAGCGACCACAAAGTACGTGGACTCTATTGATGCCTGCGGCATGGCTGTGCCCAAGGAGGTGGCCAAAATTGTCAAATGCTGCAAGGACATCATCGCCATATGCGACGATATCATTCATCTCAACAGCACCATTTGCGCCGCCGAAGAAGATGGCAAAATGACATCCGGCAAGTGTTTCTTGAAGCTCCTCGAGGCCACCATGAAGTTGACCCGCAAGCTCAACACAGCCCTCAAGCTTATAGCCAAGCTGCCAGCGAACACTGAAGCCTGTTTTGTCGATGCCACCAACCAGGTGGTCGAGAGCTATAATAACTTTTTGCCAAACATCAATAAGTGTATCGACGAGATGTAGAACAATTATAAGGAAAGTTTATATTGAAATGGGGGAATATAGAACATTTGAAACGAAGCTGGAAAATATTGTTAACAGTAATGGAGAGTTATGTAAAGCAAAAAAGGTTTGTTAAAAAAGTTAAAAGTTTTTCAATAAAAAACCTTCCAGAAGAAAAACAAACATTCTAACAGAACATAAAATGATAATTGTAATTATATATTAAAAATATATTGTTTGTTTGCGGGGTGTTATCTACATTGTCCTATATTATATATATCTATATTGGCTATAGCAAACCAATTTTCATGTCAGTTGATAAGACGTCGACATATTAATTATTTTATTTCTAATCACTACTGAAAACACTATCAATGAATTTAATTAGAGACCCAGATAACATATATATTTTTATACATAATCATGATAGTATATGCAATATATAACTTCTATCAATTCAATTTAGACTAGAGGTTATAGAGGTTATGCAGCGGTACACCCACAACTGGTTATGAAACGTAAAGAAATTAAAATTACTTACATGAATTCATGATCTGATAGTATTGTGAAATGATTCATAAAATAATTTTTGCAAATTTTCCAATATAGTTTAAGTCTACCATAAGCATTTTCCATACCAAGCTGAAAATGTGATATGTGAGTTAGATAGATGAAAAAGAATATATTTTAAGGGCTTTAAATACATAATATTAAGTTCTTTGCATATCTTTAAATTAGGGTTGTTAATGCAATGGTATTATACCACAATTATGGTGTTATGAATAGGTATTATGCATGGGAAAATAATAAAATGGATATACTTACATGCGCAATTGTAAGAAATCTGCACAAATTTCGATACAAATCCATATATACATATTCAAAATATAACTCTACATTCTAGTAGTCTTGAGCTTAGATCGTTGCATTGCTTGCTCTCCATATATTTATACTTGAATAACATCGTCACAACTTAAAAGCTTAGTTTAAACACGTTTTTACATATATAAAATAGTAAACTAATCGTTACATACACTGGCATGGAATTCATTTTACAATTAACAGAAATATATGTATATATATCTATATCTTCATTCGTGTTTAACGAATCGTATAGATTTACATAGATTTACAATTATATATATATATAACTAAAATGCACGCATTCTGTGTCCGTCGTGTGGCAGAAGATTTATCTTATCTTATCACAAGTGAACATCACGTCTCAATGATAGATTTACAAATTACAATTTTGTTTAACTTAGATATAATAGAATAATTTAATTAAGCTTACGTTGATTTAAATTTGTATATAAGTACGTCAGGTAAATTATGCAATCTTGTCAATTATTATAAAATTTTAGTTTTGTTTTCTTTTTACTTTTCTTCTTCCACTTTGTTTTTAAATTAAGAAATTATCACAAATTGTTTTGTAGCGTTTTTTTTTTTTTGTTCTTGATGTTTTAGTTTCATTTGTTTTGTCAATTAGAATTTGTTGAATTGTCAAGAATTCGTTGAGGACTCGCCCAGGGTTTACCAGTGATCCATATCGCGAACGCGCTCCACAGGCGGATTACTGGAAGGAAGAGGAAATACATGTTATTTAAATATTAAATAAATATAGTATTTAAATGGAAATTACGGCAACATTCGGGCCATGGCATGCTTATGCATTGGTGATATTTGCACGGCAGCGGAGGCTATGCTGGAGCCCGAGTCCTGTGAAAGGGTGCGCTGCATATGGTGCATGGGATGGGCGCCGACTGGACCGCCGCCCACAAACTGCAGCTGCTGCTGATGATGATGCTGATGCATTGGATGCGACGGCGCAGAGTGCGAGGTGTGCGGCAGCTGTTGGGCACGGCGGAAGGGATGACGCCACGGACTCTTGGGCACATCACCCTGAAATGCCTTGTTCTCCACGCCGTTGCTGGAGACGCCGGCGGGACTGCCACGTCGCGGCGCTGCGGCATGCGGCTGCATATCACGCGCCTTGGAGCTGAGGCGACGCAAGATGCGCGAGCCGAGGCCTGGCGGCTCCTCGAGACCGCGACTGTTGCGCGGCTTGCGATAGCGAACATCGCTCGACTCCTCCAGTATGACATGGCGATCGTACGGTGTGCCATAGTAGACCTCCAGCACAGTGGAGAACGTATGCGGCCAGACCAGATCAATGATGGAGATCAGCACGCCGGCAATAAAGCAGAGAATGCCTGACAAAGGAAGATGAAAAATAATAGATAATAGAGCAAGCCAGAGGAGGGAACTGAAGTGGCTCACTCACCCGCAACCAGGACCAGCCAGAAACACCAGCCAAAGTGAAACTCCAGTCGGCCGCCCTCCAGGAATATGCACAGCGGCCGCTGCGGCAACAGACAGTGGTAGCCCACAGCCGTGGAGACGAGCAGGGCGCCTGTCAGAGCTTTCAGATAGGCACCGTAGCGCGGCACCGCCAACAGCAGCAGATTCATCAGCAGCCACGAGGCCAGCGAAGCCCAGAGCATGATGCTGGCAAAGTAGCCAGCGGCACGGTACTGGCCACCCCACGAGAAGCCCTCGCGACCCAAGCTAAAGTACTCGGCCACCGTCAGTATGGGAAAGGGCAAACCGCGCTGCAGAGCCAAGCGATAATTAGCGCTCATATCGTTCGCCCCCTCCCAGCTGAAGCGTTCGTTGTAGTCAATGTCGGGCTGCGTCCAGTTGCCGATGGGAATGGCTGAGAGTGAAAGAGAGAGGGAAAACATATGAGTAACAGCTTTTTGTTGTGAGCTACATATGTTAAAGTTACAGAGTGGCTAACAGCGCTCATCTTAACATAACATGTTTATGCTAATGAGTATATGTTATTATTATGAGATGATTTCCGAGTTTCTCACAATTTTTCATAAAGCAAACTAGACTAGACAGGAGAATGGCAGTCGCAGATTATTAGAGCGCTCTTAAAATCGCATAGCTTAATATAATATGTTAATTCCAACGAATATGACAAATCTACATAATCTTAACGAAACAGAGAGTCATAAGCAGAGAGCTATAAAATATTAATAGTAACAGAGAAACTCACAATTCTATATCATGTAAACTAAATAACATTAAATAAAATACTTCAGATCTGACTACAAAAACTTGTTAGAGAACCGAATTGGTAAATATTTTGAACGGGTCAGAGAACTATAAATAGTTTTCATTTTGGGGTGAATTTTAAATAAAGTATTAATTCTAAAAACTATTCCACTGCTAATAAAATTAATATTTTCTGTTAGCTTTTGGCTCCCATTATGCAAATTCATATAGGTTTGAGTAAAAAGACCAAAATCGATGATAAGCTTACGAAGAAGACACTTGAGTCATCTTCTATTGCGGTTTATAAATATTCTGTTTAAATTATTTTAAGCGATCTGTCACTGACGTCTTTCTGACTTTCGCAAAAAAAAAAAAAAAAAAAAAAAAAAAAACTAGGAAGAATTTGATGTTTTCTACTTCAAGCTGCCGTCAGAGGCGATCGTCTTCTTTACTTGTTTTCTTTGTTTTTATTCTTGTTTATCTTTTCTTATTATTCCTCTTCTTTTTACTTTTTGCATATTTTGTCACTCGGTGCCAGACACTTTGGCAACGCGCGCGTCTCCACAATTTAAAATCATATATCATTTCAGTCTTAAATTTGGAGTCTTTGGTGATGATGATTATGATGATGATGCTGAAGACCCCTTTTAACTGTTAAAAAGTAACACCAAAAGAGCACAAAAAAAAAGAAGATTAATGGTTTGCATAAGCAAAATGCTTTCAGAATTAAAAGCACAAATTGCTTGAAAATCAAAGAGCGTGGGCCGCAGCCCAAAAGATCTTTCAAAGTTTCGAAAGGCAAAGCTTTAAATTAAACCGATCATTGATTAGGTTTCGCAATGGGGCGGCTGATTGATATATACATATATATAAGTATATATATATTTTTTTCATTGCTTCTGATCTTCTTCCGATTATTCAACTCATGCCGCACTTCAAGCTTAAATCCAATTATCATATAGTCATAACTTTGATATTCAAATATAAGTTTATACAACGGAAGATTGCAAGAGTTTTTTATAGGAGCAAAGCAAATACAAAATATTATTCATAAATTATGCAAATGTAATGGTAAACTAAGTAAAGAAAAAAAAAAAGCAAACAAATAAAAATTAATTTGGAAAATCAACAACATAAAGACGAGGTAGGTTTAATTAGTTAGGCAAACTCTTGCGTTGCTAGAATTAAAATTACTTTAATATCTCTTTCTACCTGGAATATATGTATATATGTACATATTTAACATACAATCAAATAAGTCTCTATAACTTTTTTAATCTTTAGCGATCTCTGACTCATTCTGTGTATATTTCTTTCTTTTTCGGTCGCTCCAACTCTGATTCTGGATCAATATAATAAATATAAAGATGAATTTCCCCAGTTCTTCCCGTTTCGGTGCCTCTGTCTTTTTCGTTCAGTTTCTGTACCGATCTCTCACTCTTTCTCTCTCTCTCTCTTTGTCTCTCTCTTTGCTTCTGTCCTTATGTCTCCCTCCTTTTCCCAACATTTGGGTCTCTCTCTCTATGTCTATCTCTCTCTCTCTCTCTCTCTCTCTCTCTCTCTCTCTCTCTCCTCTCTCTATCTCTCTCTCTCTCTCTATCTCTCTCTCTCTCTATCTCTCTCTCTCTCTATCTCTCTCTCTCTCTCACTCTCTGTTTCAATCCATGTATTTTTCTGTATCTCTCAGAGAGTTTCTATTTATAATACCTCTGTCTCCTTTCTCTTTCTCGTTCCTTTTTTATCTAACTCCGTTTCTATCCCTTTTATTTTGTTGCAAACCCTTTCTCTATTTATTCGCTCTCCGTCTACGCTTTTGTTCTTCAAGTTCCACATCCTTTTTTTTCCACCTTTTCTGTCCCCTTCTAGTTCTATTTCATTTGCCTCTGTATGTCTGCTCTCTCTCTCTCACTCTCTCAATCACTCTTAGTTTCTATATACTAATCAAAGTCTTTATTTATAATTACACAATTTTGCTAGAACTTTTGAAATATCCCTCGCACGATCGCACAACTAAATTGGTATCTGTTCGAAAGCGCGTGCGCTGTTGTAAACCGGAAAATGTTGACGAATGTTAACAAAATATGCAAACATTTGTTGCTCTTGCTGTTGCCGTTGCTGTTGCCGTTGCTGTTGCTGTTGCCGTTGCTGAGCAGCAACTGCAGCGATTGATTATGCGATGTTGTTGTTGTTATTGTTGTTGTTGCACTTATAGCCCGCTCACTCGACTTGGCTTGTGCTTAGCGATTGCTGCTGCTGCTGCTGCTGCTTTTGTTGTTGTAGTTATTGTTGCTGTAGTTATGTAAGGTTAGCTTGAGCTAGCGTCGAGCCATTGACAATGAATTGCAAAGTGCGAACGAAGCCAACGAACGTGCAACGTGTGGGCCGCAGCCCGCAAGCGCGACAACCTGCAATGCGTTGCACACACGTTACGCATACGCCGCGTGGCCGTCACTTTGACGCATTGCAGCTAGGCAGCCGAACAGCTGCCACAATTTCCGGCTGCGACAGGAAGTGATTTTTTCAATTGCTTTTCAGAAGTGCGAAGGCTGCAAATTTGTTGCTGTTGCTGTTGCAATTGTTGAAGGTGTTGCAGTTGTTGTTGGCATGCCAGGTTGCGGCCAGGGTCCGCTTGTCAAATGAACCGTTAAATTGTAGTGCCTGTCAAGTTGTTGTCAAGTGGCCATTCAAGTGCGTGTCAATGGGCCTTACAGTTATTAATGAACTACAAGGATGCCTTTGACAAATCTGTTCTATATGCCCAAGTGCCGCAGTTCATTAAGAGTATATCCGTTCCCTTTGCTCTCTATTGTATATACATACATAATACCTTTGCTTATACCTTTCACATTTGCTGTATCATGCGCATGCCCCTTGAATCCGATGAATATCTGTATTATAATAACGCTCTAATCCCCCACCAACAACAATTAGCATTGCAAATAGTTCCAACAAATTGAACCGGTTGAAGGAAGAAGAGGAAGAAGAAAACAACTCGGTTGCCAAGCCCAAAGCCAAAGCAACGTGTTGAATTGCGATTAGCCACTGACTGGGAAATCATATCAATTCGGCAGTTTAATGACTTTTTATGATCGATCGCAAACGCAGACGTTGCGTAGACAATTTTCGATTGGATTTTCCTATTTTGGGAGCAAACGAAAACCTTGAAGCGAGTTTAAGGCCGATTGTGAATTGACTGTCGACAGCATTTCGATTTGGCGTGACGTTTTTATGTAATTGCCAATTGAAACAAATGTAAGCTCATATACGTTGAGCCTCATCTATATTGTAAAAAACTAGACAATAGTGGAATTCGGACATCACAATCGGCAGACACAAATTTTATAAGCGGCTTACGCGGCGTATGAGTCACACTACAAATGATAATCAGTATCCGTTTCTTATGAGCGTGGGAATTAGGTTCACAAATGCTCGTTTGAAATTCATCGAAGTCATGTAGACGATGTATGAGCAGAGTGTGAATCAAATGTTGCCCCTTCTATACCCTGTATTAATTGACGGCAACGGGGCATGATGAGAGAAATAATTGGGTACATCGTGAAAGCAACGTTCCTTAAATTTAAAAATTTATTTCTATATTTTATATTTACTCGATAATTAATTAAATACATAATTTATCGACTATTGATATCTTTGTCAATAGGAAATCCTTGAAGTAGAAATAAAGGGTAAATATTGTTTGATTTTTTATTATCTCTGTTATTTAAAAATATTGCCCAAATTATTATTTGTATAATTTATTTTATACAATATTTTAATTGTTATTTATTTATTTTTTTAAATTTTTTGTTTAATATATTTTTTTATTTTTTTAAATATTTTTTTTAAATATTTTTTTAATATTTTTTTTAAGTATATTTTTTTAATATATTTTTTTTATATTTTTATTTTAATTTTTTTAATATATATTTTTTTTAACACACTATTTTACAGAAAAATCTTTAAAACAAAATTATATAAAAATGTTAATGTTTCTTTGCTTAATATTTATAAATTTGACTTTTATATATTATTTCCAAAAAGTTTTCTCAAGTGTATCTAACCCTTTGATCACTTTAGAGATTAAACGTAGTCCCAGACATAAGTTTTCACAGCAAACAAGATAAATTTTGCTTTAATCAGCAAAAAAAAAAAACATGTTAAAACAAAACAAAAATAAATAAACAGATAGTAAGCGCTCTCATTAATTAACAGTTGCCAAAAACTTCCTGAAACTTGTACTACAAAAAAAAAAACTAATAATAATAAAGTAAAAAACAGAAAATAAATATCGTAGACAGAAAAAATAATTAAAGGCAAGTTAAGAGCAACAACAAAAAATTACCATATCTGCGGCAATAAAATTGATGTTTTCCTATTTGATGCTGCTTGTGGCACAGCGCGAGGCAGCCAAACAGCTCGCGCTTAAGTACAGCAAAGCAACAACAACAACAATGAGAGAAGTACGCATAGCAACAATAATAAATAATTGTTGTTATGACTTTTCATAATTGTGAAGTGATGATTATGCTGATTTTTCGTATGTTGACTTTGCTGCCCCTGTCAAGTGGCAAATGGCCAAAGGGGAGGGTAGAGGGAAACGCGGTTAGGAGTGGGCGTCAGACACACACACATGCACACACACACGCACAGAATTTGGCAGCAGCTGTAGCAAAAATGAATTAATAATCAGTATTTTTTTTTTCTTTTGACAATAGACCAAAGGCACACGACAAAGCGACAACAACTACAACAACAACAACAGCAGCAATGATGAAACACTAGAAACTGTTTAACAACGCTTCCGAGCCGCCTTCCCCTTCTCTATGGACTGTGCGTGACAAATGTGTGTAAAAATAAATAAATGTTCCGCATCTGTCATCGTTTTGACAACTCTCGAGTGCCCCATGTCCAAATTCATAGTGAATGCTCGCACATAGAACTTGATGATTTTTTTGTGGAAAGAAATACAAACAAAGAAAAGTCAAACAAAAACTAAATAAATATTTAAATAAAATTGTATTTTAGAATTCATTTCAATAGAGTGGGCGTGTTCACCTTAAGTGGTGGGCAATAAATAGAATTTGAAGCTCGAAGTTACTCATTTTTTTTCCCCCAAATTTGAAATTAATCTTCTGATATTTAAAAATAGAAATCTCTATATCAAGTTGATTAATAATTTCTATAAATAACATATTTAGGATTATGTATGTAAGCAAACTTCTCTACAAATAGCCCTTCTATGCAATTCTCATAAATTGAAATGATTTTTGTATACTATTATGTTATTATTGTTATTATCAATATAAGAGTTATCTAAATTTTGTGGCTTGAAAATACTTATTTATGAAACATTCTCTTGCTTATATTATATATATATTTTTTAAAATTTATTTTTTATTATTTTTATTTATTTTCATTATCATTTATTATTATTCTAATTTTGTTATTATTATTTTTATTTATTTATTTTTACAGTATATATACTAAACTATTTATAATTATTTTAAATGTTTCGAAATTCGCTTTTCCAATTATATACATAGTAATTAAACTCTTCAATCTGACTTTTCCGTTCAAAATCGATTTCTGCTACACAATATTTATTTTTTTCACAACCTTAACATTTTTCAGAACGAATTCTATAAATATTTTCATATTTATCTATTTCTTCGTTTTACTCTGCCGTACATATAAATCCTTAAAATATTCTATGCCATATTGTTCAATTAACATCAATCAAAGTTTCAGCGTTTCAGTGTTTCTCCAAACGTTAGACAACTTCTATTGTTCGCATCGATGCATTATTATACTCGTTATATAAACTCGTTTGCTTAGTCATTTGACTGTAGCTTGGCAATCAATAGCCTGGCTATATAAGGTCTCAGCAATTTACGGGCGCCCGATCGGAGCCACTGCAACTGAACTGAAGCCAGGTGCACAATATCTATATAAAACTAAAAAAAAAAATAAAGACCAAATATAAAACTCTAAAGCACAAATGCCTCCAAATGTGGCGGCTGATGGAGCGTGACACACACCCACGAAGTGCAAGGCAATGCAATATTTAACCTCCTGCTATATATCCATAAACATACATCAAAAAGTGCAGCTCAAACAATTTCAATAAAACCAACGAAATTGCCTCCAAAAATACCAACATAAATACCAACATCATCATCACAATCATCATCATTACAGCCATTATCGTTGTCATTATGATATTGGCAATAGTAATGGCTTAGCCGCAATCCAAATTATTACACCCAGACATTTGATATTTGTAGGTGAATAAAGACCTTTGACTTGACATTGCATTAAAGCGCTTCAATTTCAATTTCAATTTCAATTTGAATTCAATTCGAGGGGCCATAATTAAGTTGTCAGCTTTGGCCTATGCTGAACTACTCAATATAATCAGACTGCCAAAAATTGACATACGCAATTATCATATTCAAATACAGTACTAAAATGGTATATGTGGAAAAAGTGCGGAATACCGAAAGATACCCTATAATAAATAGCACATAAAATCTTTAGACTATGAAAATGAATTTACCAAAGATTTCTTATCATATGCCTCATAAGAAAATTCGAATCCAACCAGATCTCAACAAGTACAGGGTATCTAAAACCAACCAACATAATATACTTGAACACTTGGGCTGTCTATTTGTCAGTAAAATTGAGCAACTACGTTTGCCCTTTTGGTAAGCAACGCCCACAAACTGACACTAGCCTACAAATACACACGCACACACGCACACACACACACACACACACAATCACACACATAGCTACACCCACACACACAAACGAGTAGCAACAAGAAATCACAACAATGCCAACTCGAAACAAACATGAAGCACTTTTGGCAGCGTTTGTTTCGAAAACAGCTACTGAAACATTGAAAGACAGAAAAGGAGTAGGGGCAAGGGAGCATGGGGGCACGGGCTGTAAGAGGTAAACGGGTGCAGAAAATAGAAGTTAGCAGCTAACGTGAAATCTGTATTATAAAGTAAAAACCAATATGGAAACCGACATAAACGTTGGCCAGGCAAATTGCATGCAGTTAAGTGAGCTTGAGCGGAAGAGGAACGAAAGGCAAATACTCTGACAGACAGAGACAGAAAGCACAGAGCAAATGAAACGGAATCCAATGAAATTCTAAAGGAAGTTGGCAAGAAAGGGAGTTGCTAGAGAAAGCTAATAACATGAAATGTGCTACATCCACACACATACTGATATGTGTTCACTTATTACATATTTTAGGGAACATTGAAGATATATCCTGTAAATATTTCCTTAATTTTTTAATCGCTCTATTATTATGCGTGCTTGCCTTTGTATTCATTTCTACATCAATTTGTCCCAATATCCACCTCTGTCTCTCTCTATCTATTCTGTATCTGTATCTATATCTGGGTATTTGTATCCGTATCTGGGTATCTGAATCTGTATATGTACCGAACCTGTGTATCTTTACCTGTTTCTGTGTATCTGTATCTGGGTATCTGTATCTGGGTATCTATGTATCTATGTATCTATGAATCTTTGTATCTACGTATCTTTGTATCTATGTATCTATTTATCAATGTATCTTTATATCTATGTATCTATGTATCTATGTATATATGTAGATATGTATCTATTTATCAATGTATCTTTGTATCTATGTAGCTATGTATTTATCATATCTACATATACATATCTTTCTCTATTTCTTACTCAGTCTCTACCCCATATAGAGCATTCATACTTCGCTCAGCTAAGCTCAGCAACCGCAATATATATATTTATATATCTTTGCCGTCTGTTGGGTCTATTGTTAAAATACGTTATTTATAAGTTGTAGTCGCAGCTCTTGGCTGAGTTGGTTGCTTTAACATTTGACCAGGATTACTTCGATTGGCATGGCATTTTGAATTGATTTACGGCGTCAGCTTCAAACAACAATTTCACCTTTTTTTCTATTGTATTCAAACCTCTTCTGCTTGCCGCTGCTGCTGCTGCTGCTGCTGCTGTTGTTGTTGTTGTTGTTGTTTTTGCTAGCTCGAGTGCGCGAATCAATGAATGAACAAATGTGCGATTGAGTGAGTGACTGACTGACTGAAGCAAACAAACAACTGCGAATATGCATGAGTATCTGTGTGTGAGTGTATATGTATATCTGTGTGTGTTTGCTTGGGTCTGTGAGTGTGTGTATAAGCCCAGTTAAAAGGCAGCGCGTCAGCAGTCACTTGTGCGAATATTTCCGCAGGTGTTGAGTGGCATTTTATAGGATTGTTGTTGTTGTTGCTGCCGCCGCTGCTGTTGTCTATGCGGGAATCGTGACATGCAGCTTGACTTGGCACTTGGCCATAGAGCACACCACAAATCCAAGAGCCGCGCTACCTGCTGACGTCACACTCTCAACTCGGTGTTATTTCTATTTATATAGTATTTGTTTACGACTTCCACGGCGGCAAATCAATTAGCCAGGCCCAAAACGTACGCAGTCAAAAGGCCAAATTATAAATTGCAACTGCAACAGTTGCTCCAAACGACGTACAAATTTAATTAAAATCGTTTTGAATGCCGATTAAAATCTTGAATGAAAATTGCTCAATTGTTGCAGCTTGCGACATATTCGACTCGATGCCGATGCCGATGCCGATGCCGATGCCGATGCCGATGCCGATGCCGCTGCTGCTGTTGGCTGAACGTCGTTTATCTTCCGCTTGGCATCAGCTGGCAAAGGGGCACCACAACAACAACAACATCACCCTAGCTTGGGCTTATATATCTCTGCTAATGAATTACAAAAACAAAATCGTTTTTTTTTTCCCCTCTATTTTTTTGGTAATATATTCATAATCGTAAACCAGTTGGCAACAAAAGCCATTCAATCAACAGCACGAAAAGCGGGCGGGCCTCATGGAAGTTGGGGCTGCTGTCGATGCTGTTGGTGGCTGCTGCTGTTGCTGGTATTTGTTGTTGTTGTATTTAGTGCTGCAGCTAAGGCTACTGATTTAATAACTTGTAGGCATTAAATAAATAAGTTTTCACAAAACCCATCCAAAGACAGTTTATCAAAATGTGACGAGGGCAGATCAAAAAATAATGTTTTTGTAATATTAAAAATTATGTTAATTTTAGTGTGGCTTACAAACATTTTTATGCTTTGGTAAACTATTAAAAAATTGTTATATATGTATGTGTACATGTATGTATGTATATATTATTTTGTATAGTACTGTTATTTATTTTTAGATATTTATATTTTTATCTTTTGCCCATTAGAGAGAATAGAGAATTTAAATATATTAAATTATATTTTAAAAATGAATGGAATTCTATAATATTAAAATAAGTAGGAGTGCTTTCATCTGGACTTCCCGACTATAAAATACCCTAAACCTATCATAGTAAAGCTTCTTACATGAATGAACAAAATTGAAAGTTTCTAAGTATCGCATATAAACGCTTTTCTTAATAAATAACTTATTTATTTACATATTCATATCCCGATTCATATTCATACTCATATTCTTAGTGTCATCTCACCTGTCAGTGTCACATTGACGTGCATCAGTCCGATGTGGGTGCCGATGCGGGCGGGCAGTTTCTCGCGTGAGAATGCTTTATATGGTGCAATGATTGTTGCATGTGCCACATGCCACGCCGAGCCCAGACGGGTAACTGCAAGTGACAAAGAAGAAGAAGAAGAAGCAGCAAATGAATATGGAATTAACATAGCAAACGACACGGCAGACAGGTAAATACTCACTCAGTATGACTAGACCCACAAAGAGACTCAGTGTGACCGTCGAGAATGTTGTGAACTTCTGTGAATATGAAAACGAGATGTCGATTATAATGAGATGCTCAATTTACACGTGTGTGTGCGTATATGTGTGTGTGCTGTAAGTGAAACTGTAATTACATAAGACGTAAGCGTTTTAAAGCCAGTTATGGCCAACGACTCTGCCAATTGGTTGACTAATTGAATAAGCCAGCCACTCAATTGGCCAAACGAGCTGAGCGTTTGATGATGCAGCGGGAGGAGGCAAGGAGAACGCAGCGGCGTTCGAGCAGCGTGAAAGAAAAGGGCGCGCCGCGCAAACAGGTTAAAGACTTGTATCTGACATCTATTTGAAAACGTGCCGACGATTATGATTACAGCCGTCACTCTTAAATACGAAACGTAGACAAGACGGCAGCAGCGTGAGAACTACGTGTCTCAGCCATAACCCAGCCCAGCCCAGCCCAGCCCAGCTCAGTCCAGCTCAGTCCAGCTCAGCCCACTCCAAGCTATCATTAAGTTAATTAAAAAACGTAAGTGATACACAAAGAACAGAACTGGTTCTTTGGCATTGTCATACTAAAGTCAAGTCAAGTCCTTGACATGCCTATAAACTATTTCGAGGAATTAGAATAAAAACCAAGCTTTATTTGAGTTCTAAGACAAAAACTAGCAAAGGCAAATCTCTTAACAACCTTTTTCCTGTACAGCTCGTTTGAATTCTATTCAAAGTTTAAAGTTCAACCTATGGCAATATGTTGAAAATGCTTTGCCTAGGTTTTATAGAGCAGTTCCAGTCAATGAATGAAACACGTTTGCACACTCACCTGTTTACGCACACCCGGAAATATGACAAGAAATGCCACATAGAATGTGGCAAAGAGCACTGAGACAGCCACAATGGAGACATCGCCCGTGACGGGTGTTCGATTTGAGAATGAATAGAGCGTTGGACCGCCATCGTCTCGAAATGCGTCGAACCAGCCCTTCATGCTGGATATATTTATCCTTTATGCAGCTGGTGTCTAAAAAAAAAAAATTATAAAAATTTATAAATAAAGTATACAACAAATTATTAAATTATTTGCAAAATTGTGTTGAATGTTTTGCAATATCTTGTAGTTATTAAATATGAGCTCAAGAGTCAATTAAAATACGGATTTGCATATCTCGTGTGCGTGCTTAAAGCAGCGATGCTTAATTAAGCCAAGACCAAAAACTAAAGCCACAGTCAAACACATCGTGGGCAGATACGACTTATTACTATAAGCAACCGCAAGATATGTAAAGAAATAATAAGTGGAAATATTGAAGCTTTGCTCGATCGAACTTTGAATACACTTTCTTTAAGTGAATACCAATTGCTGTTCTGTAAGAACAGAACTATGACGAGGCTAAAGAGTTAAAAAAAGATAAGCATAGGTTTAAGAATTAATAGAAAACTAAGTAAGTAAGTAAAAGTTCTCTAAGCAACGACAAGGAAACTTTGACCAAAATGGTAAAAGGTAAAGTAAGCCGAATATTATGGATATCGGCGCACTTTCTATCATCTAATCTAATCAAAATAAGAAACAGATCATGATAATCATAACTATCAATATTATCAACGAAATCATACCTCTAATTGTGATCTCTTTTGTTAATGATCAATATATTCATTTATTTCATTAATGATTGTGAAAATCTAAAATGATATTGATCATTAACATAAAATTATCATGACTGATATCAAAGTATACATACTATGATAACATAAAATGTGATCCCTTATATTATTTAGATTTTAATTATTATGAATAATTATTATACAATATATTTTATATTTTTCTAATTATTTCTACTTCTTTACCAAAGTGCAAAATAAGTGGTCCACTGTCTTGCGACTGAACAGCTCAGTGTCTGACAAGCAAATGATCAGCCATTGCAAGAGCAACCCTGGAATTTTACTCAAAGAACACGAAGCAGTCAAAGGGAGTCTTTATAGGCGCTCGTGTAGTGATTTCACTCAAAGCAATCTTGAGCAAATAGCCGAAATGTGATCTGATCAAGAATGTATCATATATATGTATTTACACATATATACATATGTCCATTATAGTATTTTATACACCTCATAGAAGATTCTTCATTCTTATTCTATTGATTTCATACATTATGAATACATCTTAATGTGTTACACATTTCACGACACGCTCAGAATATCCACAGTAAGAGTATATTAAATTTATAGATGCCCGTTGTTGCCAATTGCCAGATGGCAAGTAGCAGATGGATTTGCACTTTTACGGCTCGGAGCGGAACGCTTTGGATCGTGACTAAGCGTTTAGGCTGCAGATAGACCTCAGCAAATGAAAACCGCGAACTGGCGATGGAGATGGCAACTGTGACTGAGGCCGAGTTATAGACAAGTGACAGGCAGCAGCAGCAGCAGCAGCTCAATGCAACTAATCCAGCTGCTAAATTAGTTAAATAAACAGAGGGCAACACAGCAAAGCCCCCCCGCTAACCGGAAATGTAAAGCTAAAGTCCAAATAAAAATATGAAGCAAGAAAAAAAATAACACTGAATTAATAACTAAACAAAATAAAAAATTGAACAAAGGAATTGAATTTTCAGCACTCGACGAAAAAAAAAAAAAAACTTGTTAAAAATAAGAGATTCGAAAACCAGAAATGCCTAAGATTTAGAACCGGATTTAAATAAACAAAACAAAAGCCATCACGGGAGGGCTACAAAAGAGCAACAACAATAGATCGAAATAGCAACGTCTATAATCATCATCAGCTGTTGCTGAGAATGACGTAGTCAAAAAAGTTATAATTAAGTGCCGATCAAATTGAATAAGTGTATATTAATAATAATGCCTTAAGCATAACGAATCTTTAAATACTCTGGCCAAAAATCGACCTATACTAAATTAACTAACCATATCATCTGCCAGACTAACTAAAATATAAAGAATTTCGTGTTGCTTTATCAGTTTATTTTTGTTTTTATTTTTTAAATCCGGTTTTTAAATCAGTCGCCACACAAAAATCATTAAAAATGTGGGCATCAAGGCGTTGTTTGGTTAAGTTCAATAAAGCAGATATTTGGAAAATTGTATTTAATATTTATATACCTTGTAGAACACTTAAATAAATAGGTAGATAACCTTAGCAGATTAAACTTATTGATCATTGCATGGACAGTCGCTCATGCAGAACTTAAACTTTATGACAATCTAATGAACAAACTCACTCCATACTTAACTCAATGGCCATTCTAATAATTAAATTTCAATTAGCATTCATCTTATTCGAGGGAGAGAGGACTTATACAATATCGATTTTTTGTTTATCCATTAAAAACGGACATCAAGCACATAAAAGGCGAAATAAAGAGAATTGCGCATACGCAACGTGTTACGTATGCTGGCACACGGATGTAAGTAAAACTTTTGTTATGATTGAAGTCTTCAAGTGTTTAAGTATCAGCGCAACGGGGTTTTTCCCTGTCGGCGAATACAAGTTCTGACTTTGTGAAAGTTGCAGACCCGGCGCGCCCTAAGGGCCACCATCAGTGCCAGCGCCACTTATAGATAGAGAGTTTTAATGAAGTAACAGATGGGCGAAAAAAAAAGTGGAGAAAGAATCGAACATTATAGCTTAAGTTTAATGCGCTCAGCATGCGGGCAAGTAGAACTGTTATACATTCTTATCTGTTATACTCAGTTGTCATTTTGCTTTAGATTTACTTGATTTTAAGACTACATTTCCAGTGATTGAATTGATAATATCTTTAGAATGCACTTAAAATTTCTTTCAGTGTTTCAATTAATTATTAATTCTTTAAGCAAAAGTTCACTTACCAAACTTGTCAGTTAATACAAAACCGGCATATAAATATCGTTGTTTGTTTTTGTTTTCGTTGTTTTATTTGTTTTTGTTATTTTATTTATTTAAATTTTGATTTTTTCACTAATTTATTTTTATTTTTTGTTTGTCTTTTGATAATCGTCTCGTAAATCCAATTCACAATTTCGTTCAATTTTTAATGCATTTAAGACACGCTGCGGCTGCTACTAAATAATATCTAAGCAATAAAATTAACATTTATTAATATCAATTGATTTATTGACTGTGTTTGATTAATGAAGCACGACGCACACACACAGTCACACTCACACACGCACACACAAATTGCAAAAACGATTCATGCTAAATTATTGTTTTTGTTTTTTGATTTTTTAATTTTTTATAAATTTGTATCCGTTGTTTTCACAGCTTTTTACATATGTTTGCAAAATTTGGGATTTTCTCACTTTTTATATTTGGTTTGCTGCTATTATTACTTTTAGTTTTGTTTTCTACTTTTTTGTTGCACCCACTTGGCAATTGTTGTTGTTGTTGTAGTTCGGCGCTGCTTGAAACCGGTTTGTGGCTTTGGCTAGTCGACGTCGCGCGCCTTAGCACATAAATTGCATTTTATTTTAAAACCCGGTAATAAATTGTTTCATTTATAATTAGAATTTTTTACAAACTGACACGAAAATTTTAATAACAGCACCAACAAAAATAAAAGATAAACTAAAAAAAAAATGTGTGTGTGTAAAACGTGAAATCGAAAATCACATTGGGGTGCCTCATATGTAGCTCTGTCTCTGTTGTCGCTGCTGACCTTCGCATAGTTGTTGCAGGAGCTGTCGCTGTCGCGGTCGTCATCGCAGTGAGCGCATTATTAGCTCGATTACCTAACAACAAAAACAATGCAACTGTCGCTGTCTCTGCTGCGGCTACAGCTACGGCTGCGACTGCGGCTGCTATAGCTGTCGGCGTCGACGCTGGACTTGGCACCAAAACGTAACACGCGACGCCGCAGTGCATGTGGAAATCTTAAAGCGCATTACGTTATTACGTTATTTACTACACAACGACTTAACGAAAAGAGAAAAAGAAAAAAAAGCTTTGCGTGTGTCTGTCAAGCAGCAAGCAGGCAACAACAATGGCACAGGCATTACAGTTACAAAATGAAACCGAAACTATGCGATGCCAGAGCAAAGCAAAAGCAAAAACAAAACAGTAGCAGCAGCACAGCAACGCCCCAGTGAGACACCAGCAGCAACAGCGTCAACAGAAGCGGCATCCAATGCAGCTGCTGCTCACTCACTCATTCACTCTCACTCTCACTCTTACTCTCTGACTCGCACTCTCGCAGCATATGCTGCTGCAGCTTTTCAAGTCCAACGAAAGTGAAATTACTATTGCTCTGCTCTTCTGACTGCCGCTCGTTTGTCTTTGTATTTCTTTTCATTTTTTTGGTTGAGGAAATGAAGTAAACATGGAATTGACATAATCAAGACGCGGCGCGGACTGCAAATGCTTTAAAAGCTCTGTCGACGTCGCCTTGCTGAATGCGTTACAGGTTTTTGAGTCGTGCCGCCGCTGCTTTTGCTTTCTGTTTGCTTTTTGCTTACTGCTGTTGTTGTTGTTGTTGTTGCTGTGTGTGTTCAATGAGCGCTGGTGCGTGTAAATATGTAAGAGTCGCCTTCAACCGGCTTTTTTTGCGATATGTTTTTTTTTTTTTTTTTGTTTGTGTGCATAGTTTTTGGCTTTTTGCTTTGCTGCGCTTTTTGCGCTGGTCAGTTTTGGCGTGGGTCAGTTACATGTGTCCGCACAGCACATAGGAAATAAACAGCAGATGAAGTAATATCGACAGAAACATTACAGCAGCAGCACCAGCACCGACTGCTGCAACGCACCTTAAGAAATGGTCGTAACCAAAAAAAAGGCAGCAACTACAACAATAACAATAGCAATAAATGGGCGTCTGTCGTCTGTACACACTTGATGCATATACGCACAGACACATCCACAGACATCACACTGAGAGCGATAAAACGGTAAAGTCTACAATAGAAACTCCAACAAAAGAGCGCACACACAAAAAGGCAAAGGGAAAACGTGCATAATAATACGCTGTGCAAGTAGATTCAGAGAGCGAAAGAGACAGCACCATGCATGGGAGCAGACAGAAGCTACAAAGTTCTCGCGCTAAATTTGAATGTTTCTCTATTCGTTGCTGGTGTGTTTATGAGTTTTTAGTTATTTTATATATTTTTTTCCTTTTCGTAATGCCTAAATTGAATAAATAAACGATGAGTCGCTATTGAATTTTGATTGTATTTAGTGGGAAATTTTATGACGAGTTTTGGTTTTTTGTATTTTATGATAATTTTAGCCACTTTTTATAGCAACATCTTTTTGTTTATTATTATAATTTGCGCAACTTTTGTAAATTTGTAAATTACAACACACTAGCAAAAGCAACATCAGCAACAGCAGAAGCTTCAATGCATTTGCTGTTTTTACATCCACTATTATGTCAAAGATTTGCTCACTTTTTTATTAGCTCTGATTATGTGTAATTTAGTTTTATTGCCGTTAATTGCTTTTGCACACTTTTTTTGCCCAATTTTCACGAAGCTATCACATTTTTTGTACAAAGAAAGACGACAACAAAGCATAGCTATGAATTACTAGAAAGAGGAGCAGGCCAAGTACCGTTATAGTTTTTTCTTTGCTTTTCGTCAAATTATAAAGTATTTAGCTGGATTTTTATTTTCGATTTTTAGTTTGGGTTTATTTTTATTTATTTTTTGGTTTGCTGATTTGAATATAGCTAAGCGCCCGGCGCATGGCACAAAACACAAAATCATAAAACAAACCAAAAACAAAAAATGAGCACAGTTTTTTTTTTATTTTCGATTGTACGTGTTTTTGTTGGTTAATGCGCCTGCGCGCAACGTTCGCGTCTTGTTACTATTTATTTACTTGCGCCGTCGCGTCCGCATCAAACGCCTGTCGTTGGCAAACTGAGCGCCGTTAAGCGCTGAGCGCAAGACAAAATACAAACAGAGAGCGTGAGAGGCAGAGCGGAGAGCGTCAAAAAGCTTTTAACGCCACAGCAAAGCTTTTTAGCACAGTGAGTGTGAATTTATGCTCTAATAAGATTCAACAGGCACGAGGGCTAAACTCCTGCTGCTGACTAAGGTGGACCTTGTCAGGCCATCAAGCGAATGCAAAGAATGCGAAAAAAAAACTCGCTCACTTTGAGACGACCTCACAAACAAATCAAATTTAATAAACAAGTCAAGAATTTGTATTAATCAATAGAAGGTAAATAAAAAGCACAGCTGCTGACTTACGAAAATGAGCAAAATATATACAAATAATTATAGGTACATATACATACCGATATGTACATATTTATAACTGACAGGTTGGTAACATCAGCTAATTGAATTAGCATCGAAATGAACGAAGCTTGCGCGTTGCATATAATTAATATTTAATTTACTAATTGAATTTTTACTGCCGACTACCGTGCTGCAGTCTCTTTGATCTCAACACTGTTGTATGTATATATACGCACATATGTATGTATGTTTATGTCGTTAAAGATCTTGACAGTTGCAAATTTGGCAGGCAAACACAAAACCAGGCAGAACCACTCAGAAGAGCTAATCACAGTTGTACACAGTTAGACGTATGTAGAGGTAGAGGTTGAGGTGGACGCATGATGCAATTTTTATGATGTGCCAAATTAGCCATAAAATACACACTCACACATGTATGTGTGTAAACAATTCACAATCTATATTATATAAGTACATAAAGTCCAAGAGCTTTTATGCGTACTTAAATTGTTAAGATCAACACAGAAATAACAGTTAGTTTTATGGGCTGAATGTGTGAGCATTAATTGGTTATGTACAAATATAAAAACTATGAAGAGTCAGAAATTTTAATTTCTTAAAATAAATAAATAAAAAATTTAAATTTAAAATATCTTAATCAAACATTCTCTAAAATGATTTATGTGAAAATAATTTGTGTATGTGTCTATATTTATAACCCTAACTATTAAAACATATTTTTGCACCTTGCATTAAATATATGAAACAAAATTTTAAAGGAAGCGGAATACATCCATATTAAAATATGTTTATAATTCTAGCTATTTAAATTTTATTTATTTTTTTTCTATTTATAATGCACTTTGGGCAACATCTATAGCAATTCATAAACATTTATAGTCCTAATTATCTGTATTGTTTATATATTTCCATCAACATCTCCATCTATTTATAATACTAATTTTTTAATCGAAGACTATAGTTTTCTGTTTCAAACTCGTTTTCCGTTAAAATTTCAAGATCGAAATTCATGATTAACACCAAAATTTATGATCACGTTCGCTCTCTTCAAGCACTTTAAAAAGAACTATGTAAATTATCGATTATAAAAAAGTATCGATTGCTTGCCATCATCAAGTTCGCTGCCTAAGTCTTTTGTTCTAGCGCTATTTTAATGCTAAATTACGGCCTTGCCAACAGCTGGTATCAAAACTTATTGAACTTCAATAATCAACGACAGCCCAAAACTACAATAACAACAACAAACTTAGCACGAAATAATTTAACTAAATTGGCGCGCAAGGTCGTCCACGGTCAGTGACTGAAGAAGAGGAAGAAGACGAAGCTGATGCAGCAGAAGTGCCAACTGGATGAACTGGACTTGAACTGAAATTGGGACCAGTTGCCGGTTATAATGCCCTTTTTTGAAAAATTATTTCGTGCAGGCAATAAAAAAAAAGCGCCAAAAATGAATCAACCAAAAATTTAACAATAAAATACTACAAAATTACTACAACAACAAAGAGAAAAATTAGCTACCGGCTACCGGAGATTTAATGAAAATAAAAACAAGAATCAAATGCCATACGGATGTGTCGCCAGCGACTCGGAATGCTCACAAAACATGCCGAGGACGGTCAATGGTCTTAACTTAACCAAAAAAGAAAAATAAAAAAAAAAACAATAACAATTTATGTATATATGTACATATATTTATAACTATAGTGTTAAAAGTACACATCAAGAGACGTGTTTTATTTCAGAATTCAAAACATGCGCCAACTGCCGCTTTGGAATTTTATCCAGAAGTCAAACTCAATGTGATTCATGACTCAAAGAAACAGAGCAAAGCCAACTTAAAGAAGAAGAAGAAGAATCTGTACATATATACAAAAAGGGAAAGGGAATCTCAAGCTCATGCACTTCACTCAAGTTCAAGGTGAAAGACAATGAAAATCGAGTTACGATTCGAGCCAAGTTGAGTCAGTGGGGCATTGGGGAAGGGCAACATGTAATTATGTTAATAAGTGTTATATATAATTTCTTATGCTGAAAGTCAATAATTGAAGTCAACTGCTTGTTAATGACATAACCGATAAATAAAAGCTGTTCAGCTGACATAACTAGCTGGGAATTCCCAGATAATGTACCAAAGCTAAAATGCATTTATGATTAAATCAGTTGGATATTTTGTTATATATTCCATTTAATAACAAAACCTGGTCAGAGAAAGCGCTAGTACGGAATGTTAATGGGCGGAGGAGCTCTACCACATCTAAAATGTTCATAACGTCAATCGAAAATTATTAAGAAAACTGGCAACTCTTTGTAAAACCCCTCCTGATAATTGAGAATCATATTTCGTATGGAAAAATTATTATCTAAATAACCTACTACTATCAAAATTAAATAATTTTAGCTGGGGAGCATTTTTATTTACTTATTACTTTTTTTATATTTTATTTATTTTTATTGTTATTATTTTTTTATTATTATTTTATTTTTTATTTTATTTATTTCTTTTTATTGTATTTTATATTTTTTTAATTTTATTCATTTATTATTATTATTATTATTTGTATGTTATAAATATTCTATATTTATTTTTATTTTTTTTTTTATATTATTAATATATTATTATTTTTATTATTATTATTATTATTATTATTTATTTTTTATTTATTATTATTATTATTATTTTTTTTTTTTTTTTTTTTTTTTTTTTTTTTTTTTTTTTTTTTTTTATTTTACATTTTTTTAAATTTGATTTTATGAATCAAAATTATATTAAACTTGGCGGATATGTTCACGCCTCTATATTCTTGGGTTTGCTTTAGTTTAGTCTTTGTTAATTCACATTTTCAATAATTCCCATCGCTATGAATTTAAGCTTTAGCTTGTAAATTTGTTTGACCCACTTGAAGGTTAAATAATTATAGCTCTCTGGATGCTGAGCAACCACGCCACGTACAAGTTCTTCCCATATATATATGTATGTATATTGTTAGCTACTGCTTCTACTTTAAATATATATATTTACCTATTCATATATACACATAAATACATGAATATTTTTAATGATCGCTTGGGCCATCTCACTCACACTAATGGCTTCTAATATGCCCCCTAATTACAGCGATTACACAAAAGGCAGCCCAAATGGCTTCCTCATGTCAAGAGTTCTATGCAGCAGCTACGTTCGAATCGACTGACACACATTAGTTATGGCTATGCGCAAGCGTTCAAGTTTTCCCCTGCGGGTTCAAGAACTTAACTGACTAACGAACGAGTCTATTAAAACATTATAAACTGGATAGCAATAGTCACACACATAATATATATATGTATACGTATATGCATATATATTGTATGGACACATGCAGCACTAAACAATGACAATAGCTAAGTGAGTTCTGCGGTTTTTGCTTTGCAATTAGTGATGAGAGCGTGATCAAAAAAATTGAAAGGTATATTAGCTCTTTAGAATATGCACAGATTAAGGCTTATATTTATGTCATAATGAACAAAGAGCATTCTATTGATACTAGAATAAATAAAAAAAAACGTATAAACTAATATATAAATTACATAGTTTTTTATTTATAAACAATATATATATATATATATATATATATATATAAATAGGATATTGCTAACTTATAGACTTAAGAATTAGCTGCAAAGTTCTTAGTCATGGGAGCCCTCTGAGTATATTTGTATATTGATATATATTTATTCGCATATAATTTATTACAAATTTTATTTTTATTTGTTTATTATATATTTCTTTTAATTTATTTGCAAATAATTGCTAAATTAAAACACATATTGTTAAACTAACCTTATATAAATTCTATCAACAAGTTAAATGTTTGGTATGATGGTAAAGTAATAAGCCGTTGTCTTTAATCTAACAAGAAATATATAAACATTTTAAAAAATGATCTATAGGTTATCGGTGAAGCACTGTCAAAGAAACTCTGCTTAAAAGCGGAGACACTTGAAGAAAAGACTACGTATAGACTATTCTATGTCGGCTCTCAAATAATTAAGCACTCTTTAAAGCTTTCGTGTCACGCACGTGTCATCGCCAACAGGTAGCTTGACGGGAGCTAATTGCTCAGGCAGGTGAGGATTTGCTGCTCACTGAGGCGTTCATTAAGCTGCCTCTTTAGTTTTTTCCTCTTTAGATTTTCCTTTCGTTTCGATGTTTTATTGTTAATGTGTGCGCTTAACGTCGCGCCAACTACAAATTAAAACTAATAATAAATGTGCAAAAAAAAAAGAAAAAAACAAAAAATGATTGTGTGAAACTTGAGTGCGCCCCCAAACCGACGTATTATAATTATAATAAAAATAATAATAATAATTACAGTGTGCGGCGGGGCGTGGATACCTAATACTAGAATACTGAGCGCCGCGTCTCGACCTCAACTCCAATCAATGTGTCTGTGTGAGTGTGTGTGTGTGTGTGTGTGTGTGTGTGTGTGTGTGTGTGTGTGTGTGTGTGTGTGTGTGTGTGTGCTTGTGTGCGTGTGCTGCGCGCTGCTAATTAAAACATTATTTTCAGCTGCCACTAACCATGCCCCGAGGCTGAGTTTTTGCATGCGGCACATGCGAATCGATCAATAGAAGCCAAAAAAAAAGAAGAAATAAAATAAAATATACAAAAAAAATAAAATAAATATAAAAATTCGACAGACAAGTGGCCCCAAAAACAACTATTTTATGAAACGGTAGGCAACAGTTGTCAGCTGTCATAAAATCAAAATAACAACAACAAAAGCCATGTGAGTAAATAAATGAATGCAAAACTTGAAATACTCTAACAAAATCTATTGAGTGAACTCGATCAATTTACTTCTTTATAGGCATTTAATAAATATACATACATGAAAAAAAAAAAAATAAAAATAAAGAATATTTATAATAGAGTTTTATAAATAATAAAAAATACTTAAACAGATAAATATTCAAAAATAAAAGAATATCATATATATAAGTTTTTATTGGGTTTTCTAAATATAAAAAATGTTATCTATCTCTTTGAATAAATATAAAAACTATAAACAAAATTATTTAAATGCTTAGGAATTCGCATAAATATTTAAATTTATGTAATGAATCAATTTGTACATATAATTTTAAAAATTAATAAAGATATTTGAATAAAGTTTTTTTTATTTATACATAATAATAATAATTCTGACTAAGTAATTATGTTTACTAAATGTTTATATCATTTTTAGTCTATTCCTCCTGAATGTATCAGAAGGTTAGCTTCTTTATAATATAATCTAATTGTGTTGTTAAGGTATTATACTTGCATTGTACAGATTCAACACTTGAATAAATATACACACAAAAATAAAATCATAAATATCTTTATATGATACCAATTAAATTAAACAATCCTGTTTTTATTTCCTCACTGAAGTACTTATGAAAATGTTTCTATGTACATGTAATTGGCTTAAGAATAAAGTACGATCTATAAACAATCTACCAATAAAGTATATATATATATATATATAATTAACTACTTAATACACTCATTTCAGCATTTCTAATATTAATCAATTTAAATGTAATTTTAAGCAAAAAACAAAATCCTCTTGTTTGAATGTGCGAAAGTCGTTGAAGAAATAAATAAAAAATTTAAAAAAAAAAAAAACCTAGTTTAGATGCATTTAATATCTAGATTTACATTCAATTCCCTCTAAATAACTGTATTATAATTTGATTTTGGCCAATTTAAAATCACTTTTCGATGCATTTGATAATGAGCCCATCACATGTCGTTTACCTATATACCAAACCGTCTTTTTGGCAAGGGTATTATCGCAAAAGAGAAACTGACGACGCACGACAACAGCAGCAACAACAACAACAACAACAAAGCTCGTCAATTGTTTATTGATTATTTTATTTGTTCAACATGCCAACGGATTGTTCCAATTTTGATCGGTTTATCGTTTTTGCATGCGGGCGCTAATAGTTTTGAACCTGAAACTATTTAGTTATTGTTTCTTTTTTTTTCATTTTCGCAGTTTTTTTTTTGCGCTTTGTGTGCCAGGGGCAAGGTCATGCGAGGCAGGCTGCCTGGCGATTATTATTATTATTATTTATTTTTTTTTTTTTTTTTGGGCAGGGTCTCTTTATTTTGGCAGTCCGTCAATTAGAGCTCTGGCAAATTATGAGATTAAATGGACTAAAAAAGTTTTGGACTTTCTTGCCTTGAGCATTTCAACAGCGACTTTGATAAGCGTTAATTAATAAATCAGCAATGCGCGGAATTGCAATGATCAATTAGCAGTTACCCTGTAGTAATTTAAGTGATTTTCAATGTTTCTATGTGTATGTTAAAACTAAGCGGTTGAGTATTTATTTAGTATTTTTCGCATATTAAAACTAAAAAAATAAGAGTTCTTTTCTTTTTATTCATAAACTATGCAGGTGTCTTCTTTGAAGTCTAATGAAAATTGTGTACACTCCACGCATTAGAGATCTAACTATATATATACAAAAATTATTTGGTTTATGGAAATTAAGAATTGACGTAAGAAAATTAACTATAACTATCAAATATACTCACAGGGTATACAGCTTTCAGTTGTTGGCTGTGAATGTATATGAGATAAGAGAAGAATAACGTAAATAAATGTACATATATGAGATACGAGAAGAATAAAATCTCAAGTACATTAAACACAAGTAGTCGATGATATAAACCAAAGACCTCCCCAGTAAACAATTCTAATTGCATTCAGAAAACACATCAATACAGGGTATACCGTATACAAAACATAATTAACAACAGCATATGCATCTACGTACACACATACATACATATGTATATAAATATTTATACATTGTGTGCTACCAATTAAATCTCTTCAGCTTTGAAGTTGAGTGAACTTTAAAAGGTTTCTCTGTCGCTCTCAGTGTCATTGTCGAAATGTTTGTTGCCTGGGTGGCCCGATCTCTGATTGACAATGATTGACAATTAAGTTGCGTATGTGTCAGGCCTCAGGTGTTATACTAGACTGTTGCAAACACGCTTTACGCTTCATGCTTCATGTTCAGGCTGCTGCTAAAATAGCTACCATTTATGTGGAGCATTGGCCCGGCTTATTATGGCCAGCCGACTCGAAGGTTGTCTCAAAACATATTTGGCTAGGAAGTGGTTAGCTTTTCATTGTGGGTGCCTAATTGGAAAACAATTTTTGTTTTTTTCTCATTAATTTTATTATTTTACTTTGCAATTCGACGCGTGTTTCGATATTCGGATAAGACGAGTAGCAACGGCTATACGATCATGGGAATTTCTTTACTCACAAGCAACAAGGGCAACAAATAGTCTGCATGAAGGTTGAAAATCTACAATTCACTGACAGAGAAGAACTGCAAGTTTTTAAATCATAAATTTTGATATAAATGGTATAATATGAAAGAGATTAGCTATTAATTAAATTAAGTTTTAAATAGCTAAATCGATATTAGAGTATAATGTTTGTTCTGTTAAGGCTTGAGCGACTAAGAAATATTTTGAGCTTTGTATTAAACGTCTGCTTTAAGCATGAATATATGTATATGAGAGTTTCAAGTTTAAGGAATACAAATCTATTCATCATATCATTCACAAGTAGTGACTGAAGAAGCACAGCTTAATTAGCTTTAAGCATATGAAACTTGGTACCTTACGAAACAACATTATAAATTAGATTACTTACCTGGTTATTCCATCATGGTCAAAGCCCAGACAGCTCTCAGGCACAGCAGTCAAGCCAAGCAAAGGTGGCAGGCGAACCATTTAGCAGCGAGCACCGCCCAAATTGCGTGCCGCTTGTCACATACATCAGCTCAGCTCAGCGCAGCGCAGTCAGCAGTCACTTGTGAGGCGAAAATATTAAAAATTAATTAAACACAAACTTTGCTACTAATGTAAGAAACAATATAAAACACATTTATCGTCGTGCACTTGACCTTGCTCGGGCGGTGGGCAGCAAGCAGCGAGTAGCGAGCAACGCGACCAAAGCCAAAACAAACTCAAAACAAAAGGGAAAGTCAAGCGTTGGCACAATGAATTCCGCATACACTAACCAAAGTAATTGCTGTTCTCTATCTCTTATCTACTATCGCCTAACTTCAGCCTTCTGTCTTTCATTTTATATTTATTACCTATCAGCATCCGTCTTCTACCTCCTATCCTATCATGTTTTCCATCTTCTATCTTTTACCTTCTGGTTTTTATCTTCTATATAGTTAATCACATATAATCTTTCATATATATTTCATATTCCATTTTCTTGCTTCCCTCTTCTCTCTTCAGTCTTTCATCTTCCAAGCTTCCTTGTCTCTCTTCAGTCTTTCATCTTCCAAGTTCCGTCTACCATCTTCCATATTCGATCTATCATCTTCCATCCTCTATCTTTTATCTAGCCGCTTTCATTTCGCATCCTCGTCCTCTTTAATATTCCATCTTAAATCTTCCATTTTCTATCTTCCTCCATCTTCTATCTTCTATCCATCCGTATTTTATATCCTATCCACTTGCTATTGCCAAATCAAGTCTAACCACATAGCAAATATACTCTCTAGCAGCGTATGGAATAGCATAAGTTATTAGGGGCGTTCAGTCGGACGGGGGGGTGGCCACTGTGCCATGTGAGGGGCGAGGTGCGTAGAGGCCTGTCCTCGTCGCATGCTTGCCACGTCATACAGTTAGCAGTAGACTTTTCGTATTTGATTTCGTTTTCGATTTCGAGTCTGAATTTGAAGTTCATGAATCTAATTTGCGCGCAATCGACAGTTTTTTTTTTTACGAGCTCAGAAACCAAGGCAAACTGATATGACAGCGCTTACATGGCGCACACGCATTCTCTCGCTTATTTATGACGTTTTCACATTGCGTGTAATTGACATTCACATCGATTACTTCCTAGTTTTTTTTTTTTTTTACGAACAGCCCTGAATGACTCAAGCTTTGCACATTATCAAACTCAAGTGAGTGGAAAATGAAAAGGAATGCTAGAAAACATGTCGAATCACGTCCTGAGTCTTATTAATGGGAGTTTGAGGAAAAGTGGATGACTGAGGTTGAGCATGAGCTGTTTCTAAAAGCCTTAAAAATACACAAACAAAATTTGTTTTTAAGGTTTATATGGAATCAAAGTCTAGCTCTGGCTTAAACGTTCTACTTGGCTAATGTCAATAATAATAAGAATAATAATACGATACAATACATAATAACGATTTATTGATATTTGTCGCTGCATGAAAACAAAAGACTTAGGCAACAAACTTGATGTTTGTTGGTTCACATTGCATGCTAAAAAATGGAAATTTCAAATATAATTGTTGTCTGCCCTCAGCTTACGACTGGCGACGCCTCACCTTGTGCGCTTTAGAATTCAATGAAACAATTTTCTTAATTTTTAATTACTATTACTAATTACTTAATTCGAATTAATTTTAAATAGATTTTTTTTACATTATTCGCAATGCGACATTGAGTTTAGATTTTTTTTTAAATAGTTTTTATGCCGGTGACGAATAATTATTTTTCTTTATTTTTTAATAAAGAAAAAGAAAATACATTCTAGGAATTCCGAATGAATTTTTTAATAGATATTTGCTAAAATGATTTTGAATTCAACGACCAATCATAGTTTGAAAAATGTATTAATTATGTGATTATTTATGATATTTTTTATAAATGTTTCTCCGTTTTTTTAGCGTTACCTTTGCCTCTGGGCGCACTTCACTCGCAGAAACTTGAAAAAATCGATTAAAACGCTTAAAATCAACAACTAAAACAATAACAACAAACAAACACTCTCAAATTGTACACACGCTCGCTACAACAACAACAATAATAATAATAAGAAAAAGATAATAATAATAAAAATCAACTTTGATAGCAAATAGATCGTGCGATTGGTAGAATTGGTTTGGATAGCTGCCCAGGCGGATGCGCAGTGCGTGTATGTAAATCATGATTAGCTCTTTTCGGCATTTAATAATATGGATGGCAACAACAGCGCAACTAGAAGAATCAAATACAACAATGGTAACAACAACAACATCAGTCAGTAATCGCAACAACAATGTAGCTATCATCAAGGCCATCGCTGCTCTGGCTTTAGTAAATATTTACATAGATGCCACCAGAGAGATTGGCTGGCAGCATTCAATGCTCGGCTGCGGCATGGTCAAGGTCGAGTTGTGGCAGCTATCAGTGTAATATTTGCTCTTTGTTGTTGTTGTACAACAATCTAAAGATGCGCCAGTGGATAATGTATAAATACTTAATTAAGTCAAGTCTGAAGCACACTGTACACGAAACTGTTTCTCCTATCACTTGGACTTTGAGAGCTTAGTAAATTTTCACTGTAGTTGTCTGCGAGTGGAATATAATTTTTAATTTTTTTGTTTGTGTATATTTTTTAAGCATTCAAATTTTTTTTCTTTAGCTCACTTCTTTTTTTCTCAAGTGTCTTTCTAGTCCGTCTCTCTTGCCGCCTGTTTCTGTCCCTCTTTCGCTCTCTTCTCTTCCTCTATCTCCTTAATCAATCACTCTTAATGCTTCCTCTCATACATCTACCTAAAATAGAAAAATTATTTCTCTCTTTCGTGGTCCCTTATGGTTTTTTAATCTCCCTATTCGATGTATTCAGCTTTATTTATGCATATATATTTTCAATGTTTCATTTCATATATTTCATATTTTATTTTTGATTTTTATTATAATCCGCATATTTGTATATCTAGATCAATTTATTCTGTGTTCTCATAGATACATTCAGACTGAACGTAATACTCTTAAGAACAAAGACAAGTACAATCTTTCTCAAGAGTAAAAACAAATTCGAAACATTCGCTTATTTGTTTAATCAGTTGTACAATTGTTCATTTGTTTGTTCGTTAGTTTGTTTGTTAGCTTGTTTGTGCTGCTTGCATTTGGCTTTCAATTAAATGTTTAACATGAAAAGCGGCTTCTAACCTTTAGCAGGTTTCAAGTTGAAGTTTATTGACCCTTGGGCAAAGGCGCAAGCCTCAAAGCCTTCAACTGGCGGCGGATCTATAAAGATCGCATAAGATTCAGTTTCAATTTTTTTTCCGTTGGTAATTGCTTCTCTATTCATTGTTGTTGTTGTTGGTGGTGGTGTAAATAAATTAGCCAAAAAGTTCAAATGGTCAACTGGCCAAAAATAAAATACAAAATAAATTATTGGTAAGGTCGAGCCAAGCAGCAGAGCAGCTGAGCAGCAGAGCAACCGTTGAATGTCTAATGTCTTTCAAAGTAAAGCCCCATACCGAAATGGCGAAGCAAATTCATTTACATGCACAATACAATATGCCGCATTATTATTACTATTATTATTATTTGTAGAGGTGGGCCATATCGTAATGGATTACCATAAATATGGCTATGAATGTTCTCTGCATGCAGAACCAGGCATTAAAACTCTCTGCTTGCCAATTAGCGAATGTGGCCGAGCTGCCGAGCTAGCTGGAGGGCACTTGGGCATTGGGTATGGAGTCTTGGGTATTGGGCATTCAAGCGTGCTGTCCGAACCGAAGGCCAATGGAGGGGCCGGGCAGACCCGATTATAAATAACAACACAGACCAATTTAATTGGAACATCATTGAAGCAAAAACAAAGTTAAACAACTGAAACTTTTGCCATGCCTGAGGTCAATTCCACCAGCTGTCAGTTGCAATTATTTATCTAGAAATCGATGTGCATACTTTTTGTTTCATATTATTAGCAGACGATCTAACCACCATAGCAACAACAACAACAGTAAATAGCATAATTGTTGCCAACTGCATGCAAAGTTCAGGGTTAAACATGGGCTAAACACCTGCAATTGGCATGCACCCGCATTCGCTAATTGCATACAAGTAAGCACTAGCAAATGGCTGATTAAGTAAAATAAAAATAAATAACTATTTTAACTATACATGTAAATAGCAAACTTTTTTTAAAGCCATTTAACAGTCTGTGGATAACTAACAGCATGCTAACAATAGTTGGCAACGCGTCTGGCAGCGACAATTGCTGTTATGGTTGACGAATTTAATATTAAATAATTGAATTTATCTAATAATGATATTTTGTAAATACTCCTGTTAAGAAAAATATATAAATATATCAATTTAAAAAGAAAAGTTATTTAATTTAAATATTGGCTGTTAACGGTCTGCCACTGCTACAGTTGGCAACGCAGCACATACAAGGCAGCTGGTCTATCGATGGTAGCAACTATCGATGTAATTAACAGCTGAGCTGTATTGACTGCAAACGCAAACAAAATAATTGAAAATAAAAGACTTAGCTATATCGCATATTATTCTGAGTTATGGAAATACCGGATACATATTACAGCAAAGATGAATATGTGGAAACGGTGGGTAGCAATACGACAAATAATACATCAGATTCCACATTAATAATAACTTTCTTTGGATGACCTCATCTCAGGCATCCGGAAACAAGGTGAGCCGCCACACGGTACTCTGTGGCTCCCAGAACATTGTGCTCAATGGCAAGGTGATTGTGCAGAGCGGCGCCATCATACGTGGCGATCTGGCCAATGTGCGAACTGGACGTTATTGTGTGATTAGTAAAAACTCTGTGATTCGGCCGCCCTACAAACAATTTAGCAAAGGCATCGCCTTCTTTCCCATGCACATTGGTGATCATGTCTATATCGGCGAAGGTGCTGTCGTTTCAGCGGCTAACGTTGGTTCCTTTGTCTACATTGGCAAAAATGCAATCATTGTGAGTCAGGAATTCAGTTTAATATTTAACATTTGATGAGATTTGTTTTGATTAAAGGGCCGTCGCTGTACGCTTAAGGATTGCTGTGTGATCGAAGATGGAGCTGTGTTGCCGCCAGAGACAACAGTCTCCAGCTACATGCGCTACACGGCCAAAGGCACCATCGAGGGCGGCCAGGGTAATCCTTATTTTGTGCCCGCTGCCATGCAGGATGAAATGGTGAACTATACGAAATCATTCTATGAACATTTTGTGCGCACTCCAGCTCCGGCCAGCTAAACAAATCTAATAATTTATGAACTAACATTAAGTATTATATTTAATAAAAAACCAAATGACTTTTCAGTCAATTAGCCCGGTGATGCAGTCGTAGGCCTCATTGGCAATCTCAAAGACGAAGTAGCTCATGCCAGTGCGACGTGCGATAACTGCGGCCGTTTCCTCGGTGTTGTTCTCCTTGCGTGGTTGGATATTGCGATCCATGAGTAGAATAGTTGCAGCATTCCTGCAATTGGAAACGGTGGCTGTTACATGCAGCGGCGTTTGCTGTCCATCTGATTCGGCATTTACATCAGCGCCAAATTGCAACAGGAGCTGCACACTCTCGGGATGACTCCATTTGCAAGCCGAATGCAATGGAGTCCAACCGAGCTCGGTGCGTGCGTTTGGGTCAGCCTGATACTGGAGCAAGAGTCTTGCAATGTCTAAGAAATTGTTGTAGCAAGCGCGGTGCAGCGGCGTGTACCCATCGTTGTCCTTGGCATTGACGGTATCCGCATCCAGTTGAAGAATTTCGCGCACCTCACTAAGACGATTCTCACTCACGGCCCACAATATCATGCGTTCAATGCTCGCTGCTCATTGAATGTACTTATATAGTTATATTGAATCCATATTTGTCTAAAATTTAGTACCTTGTGGATTTTTGTCCTCCTCGACACCATCGGTATCATCATCCCAACCGCTCACAAACATGCCGCGCGGCACCTTGGCATAGCGCAGCTTCTCAAATTGTGATTTCTCATCATCCGAATCATAATCTCCCATTTTGTTATTTCCAAATACTGATTTCTTATTTTTGCAAATAAATGTTGATTTTTTGACAGATGTATCGCTATCGATATTTCGATAATATCAGACTATCGATATACATGTGCCAGTATGTCATTAATTTTACAGCACTGTAAATGCTAGCAGCAAGAAGCAGCAGCATCGTTGTTATTTATTTTTCGTTCATCGCGGTTTTGTTTACGTTTTTACGTTCACGCCATGTCAAATCCTCAGGAGGAGCTTTTGCCGCCCAATGCCGAAGACGATGAACTAACATTGCCACGGGCGAGCATAAATAAAATAATTAAAGAGCTGGTGCCTACGGTACGCGTTGCCAACGAAAGTCGTGAACTGATTCTCAATTGTTGCTCCGAATTTATCCACCTGATCAGCTCAGAGGCGAACGAGGTGTGTAATCAGCGCAGCAAGAAAACCATTAACGCCGAGCATGTTCTCGAGGCTCTCGATCGCCTCGGCTTTCGCGACTACAAACAAGAGGCCGAAGCTGTGCTGCACGACTGCAAGGAGGTGGCAGCGAAACGACGCAGACAGAGCACGCGTCTAGAGAATCTGGGCATACCCGAAGAGGAGCTGCTGCGCCAGCAACAGGAACTGTTTGCCAAGGCTCGCGAAGAGCAGGCACGGGAAGAGCAACAACAATGGATGAGCATGCAAGCAGCTGCCGTCCAACAAAGCAATGCACTGATTCAGCGACCCGCGCAATCGGACAAGGATGCAAGCGGAGGTGGCGGCGGCGGCGCAAATAGTAGCTTTGTGAGCAAGCCCAGTGAGGATGACGAAGATGATGACGACGATGACTACTAAACGAACGAGTTTATTTGCTTTGCGCTTAATGTAATTTGTAATAATTATAATTAAACTATTGTCATAAGTCAAATCTCCGCTATCGTTGCCTGTTTTTCCAGCTGTTTGGCGAGCTGTCTCTCCAGGTGTTTATTTAAGCTGTTAACCACGTGCTTACCCGGCACATATTTTCCTAGAATCTCGGTATGTTGCTTCCAAAATTCATTGCCAATTAAATCCTCATGTATGGGTACTATGGCCTGCCTGCCCTTCTCCTGCTCGTCTTGCGAGTCTAGCACTACACGCTTGCGCAGCAATATCGTTCCCTTACGATACATTGCAGGCAACGTGTTGTAGTTGATACCAAACTCTTGGAAGAGCAACTCATTCTTGTCAGAGGAGAATGTTCCGCGCAGCCGTTCCTCGGCCTGTTGATTCGTTAGACCCGACTCCAATACAAGCTTCCAAAATGCCGTATTATACAAATTATTTACATGGACATCGGCTTGTCGCCAGCTTAAGTAATCGCGCAGATTTTCGTCCGAGGGATAGAGCACAATACGGCCATCGAAGCAGGGTGCGTAGCTCAGAGGGCGCTGCATCCATTGCGACCAGCTCAACACATAGCTGCTGGTGAACATGCTCGTCACATAGCTAAGCAGCTTGGCAGCGCGTCTCTTAAATGCCGACGTGTCCTTGCGAAAGACAAAGGAATACTCATCGCTTTGGCCATAGCCGAGAACAATATCCCGAAATTCCTCCATAACAGCAATGCCAGCCGCATTCATAACATTCAAAGCTGTACCATATTATTTTCAGTAAATTCATTTATTTTTCAATTATGTCGTACACTTCTCACCATTTTCATCGTTGGGCTTTTCAAATTTGTGCGCGTTGGCGAACTTGTGAAACTTTTTGCCATCGATGCGTATCACAATCCAAACATTTGGCAAAATTTTATCATCCTGTTCGTACGACTTAACATATTCATATCTGCTGCAGGCCATGCTGCGTGTGTGGAGCGCAGTTGCGCTTTTATTTGTAAACAAAAACTTGGTAAATATATGGTTAAGCGCGCGGAAATGCATTAAAAACAATATGTTTGCTTTCACCGCATGTTAAACAGAAATATATTAAAGGTGCAAGGTAACGCAGAGTAAATAAAAGCTTAGTGACGTCATAACTACATAATTAAGATTGGTGCATAGAGTAATTAATATATGTTATATGTAATATATGTGGGACTTTTGCTTAAATAATAAATAACAGCTCTTTGTGCTTGGCTGCATTGCATTGGCATCACCAATAATTTGACAATCTCTTTTTATTTATCTTTTTTAGTGTTTATACACATTTCGGTTTAACAGCACACTTCAATTTGCACCCACCGATTACTATCGATAGACTGTCTCAAAATTTGAACAGCTGTTAAAGAGTATCGCAGACGTACTTTCTTGTATAAAGCGGCGGCTAAATTTATTTGCTCTCAGCGTGTTCATATAAAAATGAGTATTAATTATGAACAAAGTACGACAGACAAACACTACGCGCCAAGCAAACTGTCAGATGATGACGAAAGCGAAGATCAAAATATAAAAACAACAGGGCAGTCAACTGCGAAACAAATCAGATCGGAGAATGATGAAGCAGATGTTGAGGCTGGAACAGGCGCCGAAGCCGAAGCTGACGCCGATGGCGATGGTGAGGCAAGTGGAGCAGCCAATACACACGTTGTGGCACACCATTACAATGAGCTAAAGGAAGCCGGACGCAAGGAACGACACAAGTCGAAAATCTATTTTATGCGCAACTTCAACAACTGGATCAAGAGTCAGTTAATTAACGAGTATATGGACCTTATCAAACAGCAGAAACGAGTGGGCGAAGCTCTCCGTGTGCTGGATATGTGCTGCGGCAAGGGCGGCGATCTGCTCAAATGGGACAAGGCATTCATATCCCATCTCATATGCACCGACATCGCTGAGGTGTCTGTGGAGCAATGTCAGAATCGCTATCAGGACATTTTGCAGCGAGCAGAAAAATCGAAATTCGGACATAAATTCACAGCCGAATTTTTTGCCTGCGACTCGACAATGGTACGGCTGAGGGAACGGTATAAGGATGCATCGTTGCAACTGAATTTGGTCTCATGCCAGTTTGCGTTTCACTACTGCTTCGAGTCGCTGCAGCAGGCAGATTGCATGATCCGCAATGCAGCCGAGTGCCTGCAGCCAGGTGGTTATTTTATAGCCACCATTCCGGATGCCTACGAGATTATCAGGAGATTAAGAGAAGCTGGACCAGATGCTCGCAGCTTTGGCAATGATGTCTACAGTATTGAGTTCGAGTGCAATACGAAGGCATTGCCGCTCTTCGGTGCCAAATATCAATTCCATCTGGAGGGTGTTGTTGATTGCCCCGAGTTCTTGGTACATTTCCCCACACTCGTTAAGCTGGCTCGCCGTCACGGCTTGCAGCTGGTTAGGCGCAGCACCTTTGCCGAATACTTCAAGGAGACACTGCCTCAGGGCCGACAGCTGCTGCAGCGCATGTCTGGCCTGGAAACGATTCATCCGCATCGCTGCGACACCCTAGATCAGTTTGAGCATGTAGGTCGCATAATAGGCACTCAGCGTGGTCGACCCGTGGGCACACTCTCCAAGGCCGAGTGGGAAGCAACAAGTGAGCGCTACATTTATCTATGTGTATTTTATATTTTTATCTCATCGTCACCCCTCTCTTACTCTGTTTCTCTTTTAGCGCTTTATCTGGTCTGTGCCTTTAAGAAGTGCAAGAACAGCTGGGATGCCAATGGCAAGCCTGTGTTCGAGTTTGATGACTGAATTATGCTCCCATAAGGCATTATATATCTCTAATTGCATCAATGTTCGTCAGTTTTGATTTTCGGGTGCATTTTTAAACACTTACAACACATACTCAGCATGAACAGAGCGTATATTTTAGGTTTAAATGCCAATTTGAAAGCTTTTAACATTAATTCACAAATATTTCAGTTGAAAGTTTGAAAAAATCAAAAACTTATGATGTTTAAATAGTTAAGAGAGAAAATGTTTTTGGATATGCATAAATAGGCATAAGAGTTGTGTTCTATAGTTAGAAATTCATCTTATATGTAAAAATTGTAATAAATTTTGAATTTGCTGACTTCTTTTAAGTTAATTTGGGCCCTAAAACTTTCTCATATAAAATATATAAATATATATGGCAGATATATAAAATATCTAAAAATTTTAAAGGAATATAGAAAAGACATATGTATACAAACAGGTCCTTTGATTCAAAAGCTGAATTGAATACTATATTTATACGCAAAACTAATATACTTTTAACTAGTTGAGACTAGTTAGAAGTTTAAAAAAAGCTCGGAAGTGTAGAAGTATATGGAAATATATGAATATTTATATGATTACATAAATATATGAGATGTTGTCTACAGACTGTAAAATACAAGCGTTTTATATATACATAAAACTGGAAAAAGTAAATCTAACATACTAGAACGCAAAGCTTCCCATAATATTATCAGCATTTAACAAGACACCTGGGACTCGGTATATGTATTTTATTTATATACATATGTATATTTTAAAATTTGCCAAAAATAAAGAAATGATCAAATAAAATGCATCCAAATGAAATATAGCCAACTTACTATGCAGCCCTCGTCAATTGGACAATACCTGCACGAGCCTCTCTATTATTTCAGAAGCTTTGATAACGAAGCTTTGTCCAACCAACGAATTCGAAACTGGAAGTCTGCTTGGCAATTGCCGAAAAGCTGTATGGAACGCACAGGAATATGTATTGAGAGAGCGAAAAACACAGAGAGAGAGAGCAAGTTTACGCGAGAGAGTGAGAGTAAAGAGAACGCGCACAGCTGTTGCTTTCACAGCGACGGCGCCATTGAAGGACAACGGGCAAAGGTTAGTCCTGACGTTTACGTTGCCGGGTCGTGCCCGAGACCGATTACCCAGCGTGTGTGCGTGTGTGTGCATGTGCGTGTGTATGGGTGCGAGCCTGTGCCTGGCATTCAATGCATCAATGAATTATTATAGCTCAAGTGTAAATAAATATTTGATAACACAAACGAGAAGGTACGAAACGAAGTTTGGGCCAAATAACGGCATAAATTACGTCCATTGATTGGTTGATGAAGGCAACAAAAACGGATAAGCGCTTTCTCTTATCTGTGTATATGTGTGTGTGTGAGTGTGTGTATGTATGAGAGAGACTAAGATCTCAAGCACACTCACACACACACACTTACTTCTTATGCTCTGGTTCTGTTCATTTTTTTGCAACTCTCCCTCTACAGCTCTGCATCTCTCTCGCTCTCTTTGCCTCTCTCGTCTCAATCTCGCTCTCATCTCTCTTTGTGTAATGCTTTGCCCATCTTCAAGTTCTTGTCAGATAATTTCATTATTTAAAGTTTTGCTCATAAAAATAAACTTTGGGCGTAAAGTTTAAATTTGTTTTGCACACACATGCAGCCACACACACATATACAGACACATGCATATATACCTACATGCATGTTGTTTACAACAGAGCAGCATGCATGCGTGTGTGTGTGTGTGTGTGTGTGTGTGTAAGCGTCCGCTTCGCTTTGTTTAAAGTAGAACGTGCGTATTTAGAAGGCAAACAACAAAACTGTTTACACACACATACACACCCATACACACACATAGAGAGAGGACTCGGTCGACTCGTGGAACAATATTGCCTTCCCTCTCGGGCCGTCCCCTTCGCTTTGCTCTTACCCTTTACCACCTGCTACCCCTCGGCCTGACGCGCTTTGCACTGATTGGCCCTAATGAATCTTTTTGTTACCTCCTCATGCAGCCGCCTGCGCATTGTTCCGTGCGGTCTATGCAAATTAGTTCACTTTTAACCCATCAAAATGCCCAGGACTTGCATTTGAGCATGTGTTTACCTGAATTCATTTACTGTCAAATAGTTGATAATGAAACTTTCTAGCATTTCATTAAATATGTAAACGAAAAAATGAAGAAGTTTAATTTGAGTTGAGTTTACTTTAAGAGGACCGACCTTGTGGAAAGTTCTGTAAATATAATTAAAATTTTGTTTGGATATTTATATAAATAAACAAAACATACATATGTAAATACACATCTAAATATATACATAGAAGCAATGAAGACTTTATAATGCAATGTAAAAAAGTTGTAAAACTAAACATTATAAGAATTATGTGTAAATAAAGCCACAGCCCATTCGAATTTAGGATTCTCAAATGTAATAAATAGATTTAGAAATTACAAACTTAAATATTCACAAATTTAAATTTAAAATAATTTGTTTATTTATGAAGATTTCTAAGCTCTGTGAATAAATTACCGAACATATTTTCCTAAAAATTTTCATGACTTTTTAGAGAATTGACTTTAAGAATGGAATAATATGGAAAACGAAGTCTCAAGAGTAAAATTCAAATGAAAAATGTATAAAAGTAAACTCCTCAAAGTATTTAAAGCTAAAAACAAAGTTTCCTCTGAATTTCATATAGTGTCCCAATAGCGAAAACCTGTTTTAATGTAAACAAAATAAATAAAAAGTTCTAAGAAAAACAAAATTTGTATTCCTTACATTTAGAGGAGTATTTACAGATATTTGTTACACAAATTTGATAAGCTAAAAACAGAATCCGTAATATACAAAAATAAAATAAAAATAAATAAATACAAATTATTGTAAAAAAAGTTCGGTATTAAATATATATATATATATTAAATAAATATTAAATATTATTATACTAAAAATCTCATTTTATTTTAGTATGACAAGTTTGTAAATCCAACCTCGTGTATATGATCTACATTTATTCGAACTAACTGGAATGTCCTATATTTCACTAGAAGTAAAAGCAACGTCCAGAAAATTCTTCTATATTGATTCAATATACACTTTAGGACGAAATCATGCCGGAAAATTCAAATTCAAATCGCAGTCTGATTACTAAGTGAGAACTTGTTTATTTACATATGGTTTCCTAATAACAATTATGTTATTTTAAAGACAGTTCTTAACAAAATTATTTACATATTATTTTCTTCTGGGAAGCTACATAAAATACGTTGAATCTATGGCTGACACTGGGTCTGAGATATGGGTTAAATCATTTTGCCACAATGGTTTGCCGGGCTGCTGAGCTCTGCTGCAGTGTGTATTTGTGATGTATTCTGTATGTATGCGAAGACTCGTTTGTGTATGTGTGTGTGAGTGGGTATCTTTTGTGTGTCGTTGGCCACTGACAGTCAGCCAGCCAGGTGGGTAGGCAAAATGAGTGGCCTTACATTACGTATACGCAGTGTGTACAAACAAAATACATACCGCAATGTTTATTTTGTAAGCCTGTCGAGGCAAGCGAGCGAATAAGTGTCTGTATGGCAATGTGTGTGTGTGTGTGTGTGCAGCTCATAAAATGCATAAGTGTATATGTGCATAAGTGTGTGTGTGTGTATGTGTGTGTAAATGTGTGTGTAACGGCTTGTGTTTATTCAACCGCATGGAACAATGTGAAAAACGCATGCCAGGCATTTGCCTTTGTTGTAAGCAACAACCCATCCTCCCATTACACGCCCCCACCCTCCCCTCTCCACTAGCCGCCCCTCTGTGCCGCTTCTTGGACGCCCCTGTCGCCTTGTGCGCTATGCTAAACTTTCACAAGGATTGCCCCCTGGGTGAGGCTCAAGGGGCCCGCTGCTTAGGATGAGGCGTGCAACAATTTAAAAAGATGTGAATGTGTGTCATAGCTGTGTGTCTACCTCTGTCTATGTGTATGTGTGTGTGTGTGTGTGTGTGTGCGTATGCACACAAAGAAAGACTAAAAGTATGAGCCGATCCGGGCTGAGCGCATGTTAATCTTTTGTGGTTCCTGTCCAAAAAAGCAAACTTGAACTTTGCCACCAATGAAAGAATGATTCATTCCATTCATGATTGATATGAATAATAAAAGGAGACATTCACAAAAGACGACAACGAATGAGAAAAAGCCAAAGACCGACTAACGGCAACAACAACAAAACTTTCACAAAGTTTTCAGAAAACAATCAGTTATCTGAGTGGCTTATGATGTCTTAAGTCAAACCAAATGCTTTTATCTATTATAGTTAGATTAACTTTCATTCCAAATTCTACTTTGAACGCCTTCAAATTAGTTTCCATTGCCGAAATGTTTAGTTTTTGTTTTCTTTATTAAAAAAAAAAAAAAAAAAAAAAAAAAAAAAAATTTAATTTGAAAATTCGATATACAGAAATTAATTTAATGTGTGTATTATTAAGTCAATGTATATTTTTTAAAATCTTATATATTTAAAAAATATAAAATAATGTTTTTTATATAGCTTATTATTATAATATTAATATTATTTTATATATACTTTAATTTGTTTAAATATTTAATAAAAACGAAAAATAAAAATCTATAAAATGTTCAACTTTTGTTTTGAATTTTAATTGTCATAAATAAATTATTGGCTATTATTAATAATATTTTTGAGTATCAAAACAATTTCTTAAATAAAAAAATGTTTAAGCTCGCAGTAAAATGATATAATAAAAATATTGCCGCTAAAATCTATTTTAATATTCCTTCAGGAAGTCACTCGAGTCTATTTATTTTGGGCCATATCCATCTTCCCCTGTTCGTGTATTGTTTTCTAATGGAGCTAGAGGCTTGAAATTTGAAACATATACCCATGTAGACAAACCACCCACAAAAATATCCCCGTATCTATAAATATATATCTAGTCTCATCGGACGCAGCTTGGGAAAGAGAAAAAATCCATAACTGCCAAACTTTTAGAATTGAAAGTTGAAAACTTGGCCAATTTCAACTTAATTGTAAAATTAAGTAGCTTTTGTTCCAAAACTATGCATGAAATTGTTGTTGTTTTTTTCCAACTTGCCACGCCCCCAATGGCCATGGGTTTATCTAGTTGAGTTGTGTGTGTATATGTATATATGTATAACTATTTATTTTTAGGCAAAGCTACTGCCTTCCAGTATATATTCGACTGTATTTTACAATTTCAACAGTTGCAGCTTTTCCCAATTGGCCACGCCCATGGTGTGTATACGCCCACTCTACATGTAAGTAATAAAACGAGCAATTATAGGCTTTGAATATGAAATCTCCGTTTTCAATAACAACAACATGCTTTGAGCCAAAAGCGGACAGAGACGGACGGAGAGCAAAATGAAGGGAATCACAAATCCAATATAATCATTTCGCTTTGTGAACACGTATAAAAGCTGAACAAGGACTTCAGCACAACAAGGAGTTCGTGTTTCGGTCTAATCCACATTTACTTATTAATATTTCATCCCAATCAAATAGTCAAAGAACTTTTTGGAAAATTATCAAAATTCGTCCATATGGAACGTTATTTGTTACCAGGGAAATACATTGAAATCAATTCTGTTGGAGGGAATATTTTGCTAATACTCTTGTCTCGGCACACCTTGCAGCTGCTGCTGCTGCTGCTGCTGCTGGTGGTGCATAAAATAGCAGCAATACACTTTGATATGAATATCTCAGCTGAATTGCATATGACACGCACGGCCATCAGCTAAATAATGCATATGAAATATGCTCTCATTAGATATGCGCAACGATTGCATTGATTGGAGCACTCGAGCTGGATTCGCTTTGTGCAAATTGTGAAAATCATGAGCCTAAGAGTTCGGCTCGTTGTCATTGGCCTGCTCTGGCGGCAGCTCGTTGCGTATACGTAATGTGGCAGACGAGAGTGTGTGTGTGTGTGTGGCTGTGAGTGTGTGGGTGTGTATGTGTCTGTACATGAAATGTAATTACATTGCTCAGCTCATGCTTAATTCAGTGCAATTAGCAAAACTAATTGGCTACACCGGAAATGTATCGATTTAAAATTCAATAAGTTTGAGCCTTGATAAGTTCATCAGGCATGCACGTGCCGGGGTACAATTTCTTTGCGTACTTAATTTGCTTGTTGTTGTTGTTGTTTCTTTTTTGCGCTCAAGGCGTGGCATTTGGGTATTAGCCATAAAGTTGATGTTGTTGTCGTTGTTGTTAGCTGGCTTGCTTGTTTCGTTGTTGTGAAGTGCACACACACGGCAAAAGGTCAACCTGGCAAGTGAGTTAAATGACAAGGACCTTACCTTGTCCATGTCCGTGCACGTGAATAAGTGTGTGTTTGTGTGTATGTGTGTGTGTGTTTGTGTATTTGTGTATGACCGCCCGCGTGCCTGGCAGCGGCTACGTTGCTGCCTGTGCGTGTTTGCATGTTTGACTGTATTACGACCCCAAAACTTTGGCATGCAATGCCAGAACACTGGCACAGCCAGCCCTAAACAGCCCCGGCCAGGCCAATAATAATGGCTTTCGCTTTCAAAACAAACGCCGCCTGACATTGGCCATAAGTTAAAGCCAATCGTCCTTGGCCATAAAGCGCTCTATGTTCTTCAATTTTAGCGGCCATTTGACAACTTGCAACAACAGCAACAACAACAGGAACACAGAGAAAGCAAAAAAAAAAAAAAAAAGCAACTAAAATGCCGGTCACACAGCCACAAAAGCAACCCAATGCCCGCTGGCCAAGTAGACCTTCGCAGTCATAATTACGGCACACACATACACACACACACACACACACATACAAGTGCATAGAGGCCGAATTGACAGTTATCAACTTCGCGCCCACTAAAAATCAAACTTTACCAACACTCACGCACTTGCCTAGCTGGAATAAGGCAGCAAGCAGCAAACGGCAAACAAAAGCAGCGACGCCTTCCAGAAAGCTTTTGGCAAAGCTTCAGCTGCTGCTGCTTCTGTCTCTGCTGCTGCTGCTGCTGCTGCTGCTGCTGCTCTGCTGGCCGCTGTCTGTGTTGCGCGTGGCTCAGGCCAAATGTCGGCTGTGTATGGAATGTCAGTCATGGAGTTCCAGTCGTCGGATACATGTGGAACGCAGCGAATAAAACGACGTGCGCCTCGCCCCCAAATACGATGCGAAAAAGTTTTTTACAAAAATTGTGTATAAAACAAACACAAGCACTATATCAAGCCAAGCCAATGCGACGTGTGTGTGCATGAGTGTGTGTGTGTGTGAATTGTTCAAAGCAAAAATAAATGAAATATATTAAATAAATATATATATATATATATATATACCAAAATTTATGCTAAGCACGTGCAGAAGCGCAAAAAAAATAAAACAAAAGAAAAAATTTACATACAAATTTTACATTGCAATCAAATTCAGAGCAAACCAAACTTAAATTAAATTTCAAAAATACATAAAAAGCAAATACTCAAGAAAAGAAAGGCCAACAAATTTTGCTGTGAGAAATTTAAAATTCAATTTGAAGCTTTTTATGCTGCGGTGTTTTTTTTTTTCTTTTATTTTTTTTTTTCCTTTTTGGCATAAAGCTCCACGCCCCGACGGCTGTCGATGTTCGTGTTGTTGTTGTTTGCTGACAGTGCAGCAGCTATAACAACAACAACAACAACAACCACAACAACAACAACAACAGCGACAAGAGCAAGCGCAGCAGAAACGACAACAACAACAACAATAACAACAACCACTGATAGAGACATTACAACAAATTGTAGAACAGCATCAACTAATAAACATCATTTAAATGGATAATCTGTGAGGCTTACGGCATTTCATTAAAATGGATTTACGCCAATGCCATTGCACTGAGCTGCATTTGTGCATGGGATTATCGATTGTAATGCGCAGTCATCAAGCAATACAACAACATCAACAAAGCCGCCGCAACAGCAACAACAACAAACATTGAGTTTTGGCCTAGCCGACAAAGCAACAAAGAAAAGAAAAGCAGAAAAGCAGAGTTCTTGTGTGTCTTATGAAACAATTGAAGAGCCGGGCCCAGACATCATCAGCAGCAGCAGCACTAACAATACTATCAACAGCAACAACAACAACAATAACAACAACAAAAACCATCAACAACAGCCAGAAAATCGCATCACATTTTTGAACGGCATACGCAAAAGTAAGTGAAATTGAATCAAGTTAAGTGTGAACTGATGTGAAGCGAGACGTTTCAGGGCGTGCAAAAGAGTGACAGAGAGAGGGCGATAGGGTGAGAGGGTGAGAGCGAGTGCGTCTGTGTGTGCAAGGGGATCAGGTGTGTAAGCAGGTGTGTCAGCTAAAGCGGGTACGGACAACAGTCGTGTGCTTCGTGCACTCAAGTGTTTAAGTGGCAAAAACGCGGTCTCAGTCACAATCGCAATGCTCGCGTAATTATTCAGCGTGTGTGCGAGTGTGGGTGTGCGTGTGTGTGTGTGTGTGAGTGTGCTGAATCTAGGTCAGCGGAAGTTGCCCACCAGCAACCAGGCACAACAACAACAACAACTCACTTATAAAGGTGTCAAAGCAATGCGTCTACCGCTTTTGCTGATTAACGCCTCTCACTCAGTCAGCCCAGCGCAGTTTTTGCCGATAATCGCCGCGCAAAATAATGTTGCCTACCTATCGGGGCACACGCGTCGCATGCTGTGTGCGTTGCGCGCATTAAAAATAATATTGCCTACATTTGGGGGCGCGCGCTTCGCATGCCCGGAGAACAAATCATATTGCCCACAGATTTGAGGGCGGCCATTGCAGAATAATGTCATCCAACTTTGAGCACCATGTCACTCAGAGAAGCGCACGCACGCAATGACACCTGTACAGTAAAGCACACGCACATGTCACACATTTTAATACACATTAAGTGAAATTGCAATTTACATTAAAATTACGCTGGCAATTTCGTAATTAGTTATATTATATGTCAACAAGAGCAGGTTTACGGTACACAATGTCACCTGTACAGTAAAAAGCCATAGGTGTGACAAATACATGCAAAAATATAAAGACATTTTGTTGGTTTAGCGATTATACTATATTATATATTATTATAGTGTTTAAATAAATGTTAAAGATCATTTCTAAAAAAATATACTAAAAAAAAAAATAATTTACTATTTATTATATTTGAATATTCAATAAATTTATTAATTTTATTGGTTTAGCGATACTACTATATACTATTATAGTATTTATATATTAATATTAAATATATAATTTTATATATAATATTAAATAATATTTTATATATAATATAAAATTATATATAATATTAAAAATCATTTCTATATCTTAAAATATACATAAACAAATTATTTACGAATTTTATTTACATATTAAACCAAATTATTAAGTTTTTTATATAGTATACTACAGTGCTCATAATATGGGCATTTTTCTAGAAAGCTCTAGTTTTTGTATTGGGCTAACCCCTTGGTTCCTTTACAGTTATCTTGAACAAATATTGCAATTTCAATATATTTCACTTTTGCCAAAATATTTTTAATATTCTAAAAAGCTGAATTCAGCTCAGTTTTAGTTCGGCACAATTTCAATATAGATAGAGTCGAATTTTTAAGCATATTTAATTATTTATGTGCGATGGAACTTAAGGCCAATTGGCATCATTAAATGTTTCAATTATTGGGCTTTTACTGTATTGCCTGCTACACGTGCGTGCCTTTTGGAAGGGTCTCTCTGTGTATGTGTCTGTGTGTGTGTGTTTGTGTCTGTTTATGTGCCTAGCTGTATCTACCTCGCACACACAGACAGACGCACACGAACGCGCAATGAGCGTGTAGCTACGCAACTGATTCGACAGCCGCCGCCTCATGAGGCTGTGGAAAAACATTTTCTTTTTTCTTTTCCTTTCTTTATTTTTCATAAGCAATCGCTTGCTGAAGTTTATAACAAGACGATTGCGGTATGTGTTTGTGTCTGTGTGTGTGTGTGTGTGTGTGTGTGTATGTGTGTGCGTGTGTGTGTGAGTGTGTGGGTGGAGGGAGGTTAAAGCTATAAAACGAAACGTCAAACAGAATGACCTTGCTGAACGAGAGTGAAAGAGAGAACTGAAGAGTTAGAGGTAGATAGAGAGATAGGGACAGAGATAGAGATGAAGATACACGAAAAAAAAGGAGGCAAAAACAAATACGTATAGAAGAAATAGAATCTAATTATTTATTTATTTGTTGCCACAAATGTCAGTTGAACTAAAGCTTAAAAGCTTCCAAATCAACACTAAAATAGAAAACTGGCAATCAAATCAGAACTATTTAAGGATAAAATGAAATTGGTCTCAGCTAACGGCTGACCTTAAGATAAAATAGAGCGACATGACAAGCAGACAAGCGACATGAAAACAAGCCAACAAAAAAAAAGCAAAGAAGAAGAAAAGAAACAAAAATAAAAGAACACAGTATATCAATTTCGTCTTATCGAATTTTAATGTAAATACTGAATAGACTAAAAGATAATGGATGGGAATATATATATATATATATGTATAACTATGTGGCAATAAATACATATTATAAAAATATGATAGGTAGTTAAGAATTTAGATGATGAGAGAAGAGTAAAATGAGAATGTGAATGATTTTCTTAGAATTGGCCAATGGATAATAATAAAATAGTGGAGATTATATGTTCAAAATATTAAAATATTGTATATAGTATATAGCAAGAAATATATTAAAATATGTTGATGAATTATTTATTTTTAATTTAGTCTCTACCATTTAACTATGCCCATAATACAATTAAAAAAGTCTATAAATTCATTCCTATTCTCTTTTCAATTGGATATATAATACATATATTCACTAATACTTATATTTCTTAATATGAAAGTCATACAATAATTGAAAGTAACAACTTTCTTACATTTCTTATTTATCTTCTCTACAATTCCCTTACACCCCATTAGCTCAAAATGCAAAAAAAAAAAAAAAAAAAAAAAAAAAAAAAAGAAATAAAGTTTCAATCAACTTATGAATGAATTCAGTCTGCAAAGTAAACATGGGGTTAAAGTATAAAAAGTTTGTTAAAAGCCAATTGAAATCTGATACACACAAGGTCATGCAATCCAAAAGTAATCAACGATTGTCACAGCTGTCATTTGCCAGCTATCTATATATAAGTTGGCTAAATTATAGCCCTGAGTACCGTTGACAGGCGTGTTAAAGCATTTCGCTAAAAGTGAGCGCAAAAATAGTTACAGCCAATGAAACTGAAACGTAGCAATCTGATTCCATTATATATAGTATATATATATATAGCTGGAAAAACAAACAATTGAATTTATTTCCGTGAAATTGCATGATGAGCTGTGTGGCCTTCTGATTACACAATCTCAACAGGATGGCAACACCAATAAAGAAAATCATTGTTAGAGCCAAGTCATAAAAGGGGATGATTAAGAGTCGCTTAAGTAGTTACAGTAATTTGAAGTTGTCTACAGTTATTTAAGTTGAATTTAATTATTATATTTACAATACTCCGATTCTATTGATTGCATTTAAGCACAATTATATACTGAGTAATTGTTATATATATGTATGTATTTGGTATTACCTGTGCCTCACTTTGATGGCAGTCCCTTGCTTTCCTCTCAATAAAGGCCTTCACTTGCCTGACTGAAATTACATATAAAAATTACTTTTGATTATACTTTTTCGCTTTTCGTTTATAAAAGGTAACGTTTACTACTTGAGGTTGTGTACTTAAGGAAATGAACTCTCTTAAATGATATAAGAGCACTCGATTGTATAATTCTACTCATATGATTAAAGAGAGGTCAACAAACCAACAATAACAATGATACCAAAATGAATACCAGATCTGTCTGAAGCACTTAAATAGATATAGGAAAAAAAATGAGACATATTAATATAAAATAAACAAAAGAATACGAACATAATAAAGATAAGTAATATGAAAAGTTTACATAAGTAATATATATCATTGGTAACCACACTAAAAAATCCTCTGCCAATGTATATCTCATATCTAATATCCACATCTAATATATATATATATATATAAAATACCTTTAAGAACGCCAAAAAACAAATTGAAATAACACTCTCATACTCTCATAGACCGGGACGCGTGATGCGCACCCCTAAAGTTTGACAAGGAATCTGTTAAGCGCAAAACGAAAAATATGAAATAGTCGAAAAATATGAGATGCCCACACCTTAGATTGGGGGTGTGTGAGTGCGTGTGTGTGTGTGTGTGCCAAAAACGAGAAATTGCTTGCGTTAGCTGTAAACATAACCGAGGCGAGTCATAAAAAAAATCGAGAAAAAAAAACAGAAAAGCAAAACAAAAGTGCTGGACACATAAAATGTCGCTTGAGGCACGTTTCGGTTTCCCATTTCCACATTTCAACATTTCAACATTTCCACATTTCCACATTTCTATATTTCGACATTTTCCGTTTTGGCCGTTTGTCCATTTGCTAAGTTTTGCGCATTTTTTGGTATTTCGCGTTCCATTGTTCATTGTGTTTGATTTTTGTATTTGTGAATTTGTGATTTGTAATCAGATTGTGGACATTCGTTCATTCGTTGTTTGACTTTTGCAGGATATGACAAGTGATGGTGCTGTTACGTTTTGGATATTTTTGCTTTGTTTGATCGGAACGCCGCAGCTGGAGGGCAGCGAGGCGGGCAGGCCGGATGAGCTGCATATTGGCGGCATATTTCCAATTGCCGGCAAAGGAGGATGGCAGGGTGGGCAGGCGTGCATGCCGGCCGCAAGACTGGCATTGGATGATGTCAACAAGGAGCCAAATCTTCTGCCCGGCTTCAAGCTCATTCTGCACAGCAATGACAGCGAGGTGAGTTCTAACACACCCACACGCACACACACATATATATATATATGTATACTATTTAGTATGATAAGTTGGCAACCAATACTCTAGCATGTGTAGCTGCGTCTAGTTGCGACCCCTTGGGTCTCACTTATTTTGTTTCGTTTTTGCGTTTTGTTTTTGCGACCATTTTGCCTCGCATTGTCGTTGCCAGGGGTTGAGCTGCTACGCTTGTCCAGGGGTGCCAGGGGGCGGTTGGCCGAATAGTAGTGGCATTCATTAGCATATTTCTCTAGGGGGCCACGCACACACCGAGTGTAGCGTTTTATTATGCTTTTGTTATATTGCGCATAAAGGGTATTTGACGTAAGTGTTCTTCAAATCAATTTCAACTCAATTTCGTACAACTTTTATTGTCATTCATTCAATATGCCCTACGATTTGGGCCATCTAATCAAATCTATTTGATATATGTATGTATGCATACGTACGATTTGGTATTGTGGCTGCTGAAGCTCTCCAAATCATTTAGGCTTTGTTTAGCTTCGAGAGCTATTTCGCTCTGGAATCTGCAGATATTCAACTTAATACATCTTAGTTTATAGTATATGTGGTTTGATATTAACTTCTTACTGTAAAATATAGGAACAATGGAATATTTCAAAACTGTGTAACGGTAATGAAAAGTTCTTAGAGCATTTACTATTTTTGTTTTTTAAAGTGTGGCGAAAAATGTATTCTTTTTTTTTCGATAATAAAGATAAAATAGATAATTTTTAATAAATGTTGTTTGTAATTAAAAACAACATTTATTATAAATTATATTTATTAAGTTTATTATGCTTAAAATGCATACCTTAAAAAAAAAAAATTATAATTTTTTCTTTTTATAAAAATAAATTTCTTCCAATTCGAAAACAAGAAGGAAATCGCCCCCAATAATCTTAAGTATTCATATTAATTTATTTATTTAAATTATTCTCTAACTTTATTTCTATTATTCGTATTTCTTTCTGTTCATTTAAGACATAATTAGCATATAAATAAATTCGTATATAAAATATTCTTTATCATCTGCATAATTATTTTATTGTCTATACGGCATCTATTTTAATATATAAAAATTAAATATTTTACCAAAGCTTTAATGTATATTTTACAACAGATCACTAAAATTATTGTATTCCCCTTTTCGATTTCCATTAAATAACTTTTGGCGTACATGATTTGCAGAACATTAAAAAAAATAGTCGAGCCGGTGTGCGTGTGTATGTAGTTAAATATATTTACTCGCATAACTGTCATGTGTCATAATTAATGGCTAGTTGTAGTCGCGCAGGCTAGCACGAAAAGTTATCAATGCGAGCATTTATGCTTATGAATGGAGGCAGGCAAAGTGAAAGTGAAATGAAGGGATAGACACAGTTTTGTACAGTTACAGTTAAACATCTATATGGCAGTAGTAGAGCGGTAACAGTTACAGTTACAGTTACAGTTGTCTGTACTACATTGGATGCCTATTTATAGGCGTAGCTCATTAGTTTTAAGTGAGCGAAAGCTTACCAAAAACTTGTTTTGAGTTTTGAATGAGGTCACTTTGGCGCGCTCGTCTCATCATTTCAGTTTCAGTTTCAGTTTATTTTTATTCTTATTCAAAGCTGGCAGACAAACCTGACTATATATACACTATATAATGTATACTCTATATATATATATATATATGCATATATGTATCTTTATACATATTTATGTATTTGTATTCGGGAGTATGTTAAGTGCTGCTTGAATTGAGTTCAGTTTGGTTTCGCTTCGCTGGGCATTGCTACTGAAAGGGCTTTTACTATATATATGTATGCATATACACATACATATATATGTATATGTTTGCTCGCTCTGTGACTGTGTGTCACAGCAGCTTTGGCAAACAGCTTCCGTTAAATGCTGCATAATTAGTTCGCATCTCTGCACCATCTACGTGCCATCACCACCACCAGCAGCAGCAGCAGCAGTAGCAGCACCACCAGCACCAGCAGCAGCATTATATTATCATCATCAGCATCATTATGATGATCATCTTTAGCATCCGTAGGCGACAAGCAAGCAAAGGTCGCACGCAATGCCTTTGCCTTTGCCTTTGCCTTTGCCTTTTGCTTGACCTACTTTGATGTGTGAATTGTCCCGAGGAACGCGCGCGCGCTCACACACCGAAATGATTAAACAAGTGCGCTCATAATGCGGTGAGCCCTACGGATTTATATGTACATATACATATATACACATGTACATAACATATACTCTGGTGTATGCTCTCGGTATGCCACGTACAGGATAATAATAAAAACAAAAAAAAAAAAAATGAATAAGAAAGGGCAAGGCAGGCAACACAATGCGACTGGACACGAAGCCAAACCAATTACAAAGGTTGTTTACACGCAAAGTCAAGTTAAACAAAGCGTAAATGACTTTTTCATTAAAGGCATGAATTTAATGAATCATCATTATCATCGCATCATCATCGTCGTCATCGTGCAACAAATGCAAATGTATGCATGCTTTATGAGCACCTCTAACAGTTGGCTATTCAACTAAATACATCAATTATTCATTTTATCTAATGAATAGATAAACAAACACGATTCAGCTCCAAATATGAGCAGCAACAAATTAACGTAATAAAAGAGCTGATGATTTAATATCACGAAAAGGGACGAGCCGAAAATTTGTGAAAATTGAAATATCCTTATTGGCATTGCTAGGAATTACCTCTAAAGTATGACCAATATTACATTTAAGCATACTGTTGACTGTTTCTTTGAGGAAAACTTAGAGAACAATCGATTGCTTCGACTGTTCAACGAGTTCGTGCGTGATCGGATAGAACACTTGTTTTCCGCTCTTGGTTTACCCTGACCGATACATAGAATTTTCTTGTTCAGTTTGTGCAGTGTAAAAATACATCACTGAATCTAGTTATGCGATCATCAATCGTATTGCTCGTTCATCAAATAGAGCGCCACACGAATAGCTCAACCCAAAGCCCCCAACAGAAGTCAAAAAAAAGAACCGAAGGCTCCTGTTCAAAACGAGAGTGATTGATTAAGATTCTTTCCGTTAATCCTCGTGAGAATAAAGGGATTACCTGTTATTTGTGGGCTATGCTATTTATAGAGACCTTTATGTGTTACTATTAATATTATTGTTTAGTTATTTTTTCTTGCATTAACTTTTTTTTTACTTTCACAAAAAAGATATACAAGTTTGAATATTTATATTTCTCATTTGCATAAATACTCAATATAAATATTAAGTATACGGATAAAGGCTCTTGGGTTAAATTCACTAAATTAACCAATTTCAAGATATAGACAACAAAAATGCTTAATTATAGAATTGAGCGAATCAATGTTTTCCTTTAAACAATAATAATCACAGAAGTAAATTAATTGCTTTATAGATCATTATTTAGTGTAAAGATGTCGATTAGCTTTTGTAAATAGTGTTGAAAAAATATTCATAAATCAATCTTGAGGGAAAGTATTCGTTTTTATCAATATATATACAATATAAAATAAACCAAAATTTTTATTACGCTCATAAAATATTTGTTCGTTTATAATAATTTCTCTCTATTGGAATATACATACGTATCTATTGATGATACTAAGATGGCTTCACAAATTACGTATACGTATGTATGTTTTGCTTTGGAAAATATACAACATCCAAAGAATAAAAATAAAAATAAAATAAATTATTTAAGCATATGAAGAATAAATTCTTGTTGTTACGTGTGTAACAAATAATAATAAATGCAAATTCTCTAAAAATACCAAATGAAAACTCAGTCATATTTTAAAAGAAAATAAAGGATAGAATTACAAAATTACTTCAAGTGAGGCTATGGAGCGACATTTTCCCACAACTCTGTAGCTTTTAAATATTTAACTATTTTAAATATTTAAATGAAACAGACGAAAACGAAATAGAAAAAGGAAACATCAATCAATTCTATTTAATTTAGCATAGAGCCTGCCCGCCAGCTGGGCTTGAGGTATATTCAATGGACTGCATCGAATGTTCTTCACTTTTAAATTTATTTATTTGATTTCGTGCATTATGTAAACTTGCATTGAAGCCTGACTCGTTTGTTGGCAGCTGACAAACTGGGTCATGCCCTTTGCCAAATGCCATTTGTAGACATGTGTAATTGACTCGCTCACTCTCACTCTCCATTTCTTCCTCACTATCTCCCTCTCTCTCGCACTCGCTCTATCTAACTTATTTGTGCAGTGCGAACCGGGTTTGGGCGCCAGTGTGATGTACAATCTATTATATAATAAGCCGCAAAAGCTGATGCTCTTGGCGGGCTGCAGCACTGTCTGCACCACCGTTGCGGAGGCGGCCAAAATGTGGAATCTAATTGTGGTAAGCCAATTGAATAGAGTATGCATAAAAACTGTACTACAGTACATATATACATACATCTGCTTATACTTTAGCTCTGTTATGGCGCTTCGAGTCCTGCTCTATCCGATCGCAAACGTTTTCCAACACTGTTTCGCACCCATCCCTCGGCCACGGTGCACAATCCAACGCGCATCAAACTGATGAAAAAATTCGGCTGGTCGCGCGTTGCCATTCTACAGCAAGCCGAAGAGGTATTCATATCGGTAAGTAAAACCGTTACACAAATACAAATACATATACATATATATACAAATGAATAGCTAATGCATATATTGATTGACTTTTGTAGACCGTGGAGGATCTTGAGAATCGCTGCATGGAGGCTGGTGTCGAAATCGTAACTAGACAATCATTTCTATCCGATCCAACAGACGCCGTACGCAATTTAAGACGCCAGGACGCCCGTATCATCGTGGGCCTCTTCTATGTGGTGGCAGCAAGACGTGTTCTCTGTGAGATGTACAAACAGCAGCTGTACGGGCGTGCTCACGTCTGGTTCTTTATAGGTAAGCAGAGCAGACACTTCAGAGAGCCATGAGCATTCCACACTTCTTTCAAAGCCGATTTAGAGTGGATAATCTCTTGTCAAACTGAACATGCATTTCATTGTATATAAGAGAGCTTCTATAAACTACATTCCAGTTGAATTTTACTTGTCAACTGTAGAATGCTTTTCATAGAGGATTAGCACTCTTCGGCTTATCTAATAGCTCTGTAATAAGCTCTTGTTGAATTCTACTTTATGTCATCAAGGAAAGCCTTCTTATTTGCTTAAGAGCGCATGCTTTTTGTCAACTAGATGATGTTAAAAGTTACCAAAAGAATTCCACGTTTTAATCAAATATACATAATGTCAAGTTAGCTTGACCTTTTGAAGAGTATTTAATCTCTCTTCTAAAAACATTTGTTAGTTAACCTCCTGTTATATTAAAATCACCGTTTTATACATATATAGTGTTTCATCATTCTTCTCTTTAACATGCCTCTATTAATATATATGTATAGATACAACAGATTATAATAGTAAAATTCAATACATAAACTCTTGTCAAATTTTATCGCAAAATTTGTGAAAATTTGACACCTGAATTGAGGTAATGTCATATGTACATATAACAGCGATAAACCAATAATCGAGTAATTCAGTTAATAAATCCAAAAACAACATTTATAATTAATTAGAACACGTCAATGTGCCAGTTAAGTTTGGCAGCTACATGTGAATAGGCAATTCAATATGTAATTAATAAATAAATATACATCCAATCTAGGCTGGTATGAGGACAACTGGTATGAAGCAAATCTGGAGAATGAGGGCATCACGTGCACAGTGGAGCAAATGCGCATTGCTGCCGAGGGACATCTGACAACCGAGGCTTTAATGTGGAATCAAAACAATCAGACAACAATATCGGGCATGACCGCTGAAGAGTTTCGGTAAATGCTATTTAAATATTAAGAATAATAAAAAACCAACTCTATGTATATGAAAATGTTTTACTAGACATCGACTGAATCATGCGCTAATCGAAGAGGGCTACGACATAAATCACGATCGCTATCCGGAGGGCTATCAGGAGGCACCGCTGGCCTATGATGCTGTCTGGAGCGTGGCATTGGCCTTCAACAAGACTATGGAACGCTTAACAACCAGAAAGAAATCGTTGCGAGATTTTACATATACAGACAAGGAAATCGCCGACGATATATATTCGGCGATGAATTCGACACAGTTCTTGGGCGTTTCTGTAAGCTATTTAAAATATATCATTTAAAATATATATTTTTCTAAACATAATATGATTTTTGTTAGGGCGTGGTGGCATTCAGCTCCCAGGGCGATCGAATTGCACTCACACAAATCGAGCAGATGGTGAATGGAAAATACGAGAAGTTAGGCTATTACGATACACAGCTGGACAATCTAACATGGCTAAATACGGAGCAATGGATAGGCGGCAAGGTAAACTAAATAGGCTATGATTCAATAAACTGAAACTAGTACACAAACAAACAATAAAACAAAAGACTTGAATAATGGATAACGAAGAAAAAGATAAAGACAAAAATAAAGATAAAGATAAAGATGAATCTGAAGACGAACAAGTAAAGGAAGTTACCGTTAAAATAGGGCCTACAATTAAAGACTCTGATGATGGCATTCATAAATCTTCTGTGAAGTCGTCTCGTTATTCTGATGCGTCAAGACCGACATTTTTATTATACAATCGAATGACGGACAGTAGCAGTAATAGCGATGTCAACATGAATTCATCGATAATCCATTCCATGTTTACCGGTACCACGGTCTCGACGACCATCAATGGGGATATCGAACGCAGCTTGCAACACCGGGGTATAGTACGTTTGCCGCCTGAACAGGAATCATACGAAATTGACGGAACTCACCGAAAACTATATCCCAATTGTGAATATCATTTTCCCCACACCAAGCACATGTCACGGAAGCTCTTTTATGACGGCCAGCGTAATTTGTGCTTTTCGCGTAGACCAAAATCTTGGATCTATTCGTTGGTTTACATAGTGGCCTTTGTGTTTTTCGTTATTTACGTCGACCGCGTGCTGTTCCGTCGTTTTGTGCTCAATTATAATATGGTTGCACCAGAACTCAAAATAAAACAGCCATATTTGAGCTTTGCACCGATCGGAGAGAAGAAAACTTATCGTCTCATCGAATATGATATATCGAACTACACAAGTGTAATTAATAAACGCCAGCAGTTGCAAAACTTTTTGGATAGGCATGGTCGTTGGCAAGGTGCAATCCGACGATTTGGACCCTGCCACAAGAAGAATTACTTTGGCTACAACAGCTTGAGTCCGTGCGTATTTATAAAAATGAATCGTTTGCTTGGCTTCAATGTACAACCCTATACGAAGACAGAAGACATACGTCCAGCCGCTATTGTGTCGAGCGATTATGAAAAGCTAATGAATTTGGTTTGGAATGCAACCGAGGCACAGAAGCGTATTAAATATATTTGGTTAACATGTGATTCCGAACCGTTCACGCAAATCAAATTCTATCCAAAACCGGCATTTAATGGGAGATATGTGAGCGTGCAGAGATTTAAGGGTATCAAAATGAAAGGCAGGCACCTGGAAAACATTAGCAAACTGAGTATGAACCGTTTGATAGCAATCAAATTAAACAACTTAAAATTGAATGTTAAGTATCAGTTTACTTGCAAAATCTGGGCATTCAATATAAAGAATAATCGGCCCGGTTTGGGACAAGTCACGTTTCTTGTGCTACCCAGAAACCAGGGAAAAGTAAAATATATTCATTATCACGAAGGGTTATAATAACCAAAATGAGATGTATGTTATAAACTATATACAAATTCAAATATATTCTGAGACAAAGTTTACTTTCACCATTACCACCATTATTACTATTATAGGTGCCTCAGGATCGCACAATTGTTACCCATGTCCTAAGAACGGTCTCATTGCCGTTATTTGTTTGCATGTGCACCATCTCCTGTTGCGGCATCTTTGTGGCCTTTGCTCTGATCATCTTTAATATATGGAATAAGCATAGAAGGTATTTATATGGGTGTAAAGTCTGTTATCCTACAGTATGTTTTATGTATGATAACTTTACAGAGTAATACAATCCTCGCATCCAGTTTGCAATACGATCATGCTATTTGGCGTTATCATCTGCCTTATATCAGTCATATTACTGGGCATGGACGGACGCTTTGTCAGCCCGGATGAATATCCTAAGGTAGTGCACTATATAAAATATATATATATATAATGTACCATATATGTACATATACATACTAATTTTCTAATACTAATTTATGTACATACTATTTTCTATATCTCTGCTCAGATCTGTCAAGCACGTGCTTGGCTATTATCCACCGGTTTTACATTAGCATATGGTGCTATGTTCAGCAAAGTCTGGCGTGTGCATCGTTTTACAACAAAAGCGAAAACTGACCCAAAGGTAAAACTATACAAACTTTTATTTATAATAACTCTGATTATTCATATTCTGATCTTCTTTTGTTTAGAAAAAAGTGGAACCTTGGAAGCTATACACCATGGTTTCGGGGCTCTTATCAATAGATTTAGTGATATTATTGTGTTGGCAGATCTTTGATCCGCTGCAGCGTATACTTGAAACATTCCCACTCGAAGATCCAGTATCTACAACTGATGATATTAAAATACGTCCAGAGCTTGAGCATTGCGAAAGTGAACGCAATTCTATGTGGTTAGGTAAGTACTTGAATATCTATTACAAATTCGTTTTTATCAATCATCCACTTGCGATTTGCAGGACTTGTTTATGGCGTTAAGGGTCTTATATTGGTATTTGGTCTGTTCTTGGCCTATGAAACACGTTCGATCAAAGTGAAACAGATAAATGACTCACGCTATGTGGGCATGAGCATCTACAATGTGGTCGTGCTCTGCCTGATCACAGCGCCAGTTGGCATGGTCATTGCATCGCAGCAGGACGCATCATTCGCCTTTGTTGCACTAGCTGTGATATTCTGTTGTTTCCTAAGCATGCTGCTGATATTTGTGCCAAAGGTAATGCGGACAAATATGAAAGATAATTAGAAATCCACGCTTAATTGCGAATTTATTCATGTTCAGGTCATTGAGGTCATACGACATCCAAAAGATAAAGCCGAATCCAAGTATAATCCAGACTCGGCCATATCCAAAGAGGACGAGGAACGCTATCAAAAACTAGTAACCGAAAACGAGGAACTACAACGATTGATAACACAGGTAAAAATACAAAAATGTATAGACATACATATATAGAATAACGAATTTCTAATTCCCATATTATTTCTATATTCAGAAAGAGGAAAAGATACGAGTATTACGGCAACGGCTTGTCGAGCGGGACGTGAATACGAAGGGCACAGAACTGAATGGGGCATCTGGTCCCGGAATCGGAGCTGGCGGTGCCAATGGTAACGGTAACGGTAACGGCAATGGCGGCACAGCAACAACCTCGCTGGCAATCCAGCCAATGGCTACAAACATCATCAGCACAGCTGCCTCAGCGCATCCCACGCCCGCAGCCACACTCGCAATCACACAAGGTGAGTGAACAGTTAGAAATCTAACTAGCTGCATATGTAGTTGCTTTAAATACATACATACATACATGCATACATACATAAAATGTTTTCATTAATTTTTACATTAGAAATACTGGCCATTTTTGCGGGCATTGAGAAAATCGATTGAGTTATTAGCAATTGGAATTGACAGGTTATTTCCCTTAATTTGTATTAAGCACAAACTCACCCAACTGCGGATTGGTGCATTAAATTGTTGGCAATTTAATTATTTCAGCCGAATAATTAAATACTCGCACTTTTTCACAAATAACGGTGCTTGTTACTTAACAGAGCGGCAAGTCAACCTGAACACTGCTGAAACACCAGTGATCGTCTCTTTGCCACTCACTGTGCACTGTTAAAAGTTAAATCCTCTCGCTGTAAAAGTTATCGATATATCGTTGTCTAACATCGTTTTCTATAGCGATCGATATTATTTAAAGTGTCCATTGAATATGTAACGAGCGTATTTTTTTAAATTTAATATATTTCTTTCTCTCTTGCAGATACTCATGAGCATCGTACATGAAAAAACTTGTCAATTTCCTTTGCGTGATAGGTGAATTATACAAATGAAAAATTGAAGAAGCTAAATGATAACATAATTTATGTGTATGTAACTTAATGAACTTTGTATCAACTTTAAGCTGAGCTAAATATATATAAATATGTATACATAAATATATATTGAGAGAATTGGTAGCAGCGATTTTGTAGAATAATTGAAATATGTATTGTACCTTAAACGTGTTTAGCAAGTACTTAAATCGAAATATACTTCTAAATTACAACAATTAATTAACGACATTAGAATGTGAACTAAGCAAAATTGTTAGGCTTTAAAGTTGAACACAAACCACAAACATAGTCAAGTCATTTAACTAGAAACAAAAACAAAAACAAAACAAAACAAATGAAAAATAATTCTAAACGAAATCATGTTAAAGTTAATGTAATTTTTAAATGAAAACAAATTGTTGTGTTAGTACATATGTTTCTTGTATAACGAGTAATTTACCCCATGAACCTTTTTTGCTCAGTGCACTGTCTCCTAGAGCTACAAACTCACACGTCCACATGCACACACACACATACATGCATAGAACATGCATTTGATTTTCCCAAGGCGGCCTTTTCCCATATTTCATCATTTTATTTTTGTGTGAAGGACTTACAGTCCTGGACTCCTATAGACTCCACAAAGTTTTAGCCTATTAAACTCGTAGTCCTAAGTTAGTGTTAGTATCTATTGTATAGAGCTGGTGTGTACGTGTGTGTATAAATGGTTTTCTTTGTTTCCTTAATTTTGGGGGCCTGTCCAAAAGAATTCTTGTACTTTTAATTATTATTGCACGCGAAAAAAAAAATGTTTTTAAAATAGCTTAAATTTTCTGTCTGAGTCGTAAGTAGCACAAAAGTAAAAAGAGCATAGCAAATCTTAGATAATTAATAATATAGTCTAATCTAGTGTAGTATCAGCATATATTTATATAGATAAATATATATTTGGGGTCGGGTTTATGTGCTCAAGCAACATTTTAATTTGTATTTAATGTTATTTACTTAGAGAAATTACGATTGGGGCAATCTAATAAAAGCAAAATGGAAAATTTTCGAACATACTGTAAGTTCTAAAATTGCATTTATATAAATTATAAACATATATGAATATATGTGTATTTAAATATATATATATATACATATATGCATATGCAGAAAGCAAATAAATTGGAAAATAAATGAGTGCGTCGTTATTAAAATAGGAATTGACATTATATAAAAACGTAAGCAAACGAAAACTGAACACTATTGAAGAAAATTCTCAAAAAATAAAAATATATTATATATACATATAAAAATAAAATGAAATGAAACCTTTTTTAAATTCAATCACTCTAATCCATCACAAGAAGTGCTACAAAAAATATATATAAATAAAAAAAAAATGAGAAAAAAAAACCATCACATAGACAACATCAAATTCCTACGAAATGAAAGACTTTAAAATCTAAGCCGTTTAATGAAATAAAACTATACACACACATACACATGTAGTACATATATACTAATGCAAACATTCATAATATATTGTGAGTAAGCGTAATTTTCACCTTGCAAAAATGGCATCGTCTTTAGTAAAAAAAATATATATATATATATACAAATAAGACATTTAATTGTTAAGGATCGTTGGAATTTGTAGTTTAATTGGATTGTAATTCATATACATATATAGGGAATGCTGTTAGGGTAGTCGTAAAATAAAACATGTATATTGTATATAGCGTATTAAGCTAAACAAAATTCACAAAGGGAAAACTATACAAGTTTTCCTCAACAACAACAAAAATCTCAAATGTTATAAATTTCATTTTTAGTTGTTTGCTTTCCCGTCTCAACCACTCACAGATAAAGAAAGTTAATAACTAACTTTAGCAAAGCTAATCGTTGTAAAAAAAAAATAAATAATAAAACAAAAATAATCCAAAATTTCAAATGAATTAAAGAAAACAAAAAAATAATAAGATAAAGAAAATTACAATTGTAGCAATATGAAGCAAAGAAAACTCGGTATGTTCTTATGAAAGTAACATTAACGAATTAATTTAAAGTCTTATTAACGGAATATGAGAATTTTACTGAATAAACAACCAAAAACAGAATGAAAAAAATATTTCCATTGACTAACAAATTGGATGATCTATCAAAGGTTTTTTTTATTATCATTTTTATTTATTATCATTAAGAAAAATATTTAATTTTAAACTCAAAACAATTTATGATTATATTTATATTACATATTATATATTATATATATTTATTTTGAGCTTGCATTAATCCTTTCAGGTAATTTATTAACTTATGCAATCAGTGGTCGTGCCAACAGGTATGATAATTATTTGTTTTATTTATTTTTAACTTATCGCGTTTGAAGTAATATTATAAGGTTTTATTTTTCAACAATAATTTAAATATGTTGAATCTAATTATTTAAGAGGCAGGAGGAAGCTAATGATATTTAAGCTAAAAGCTGCAAATAAAGTTAACTTTGTGTTAGCTGTAGGAAAACAAATATAAAAAAAAAACACGTCAAGAAAGTCTTACCGTAACTTGAGCTTAAATAATAAATTAATAGACAAACAAAAAATATAAATTACAGAATAGATAAAATCTCAAGTCTACAAGCCAGATTGAATCGATACCTCTAATTTAGCTGAATTTTATATGCTATTTATTCCCTGTCTCTTTAGCTTGACATAAAAAATCCAGCTAGGCTAGCTTTGATGCTGCGAAGCAACGCAATCGCCTATTCGCTTACTTTTACCCGAAGTTTTCCAGATGTTCAGCTGGATTGTCACAATTCTCTGAGAACTTGTTTCGACCGTAAACTAGTTTAAAATTTAATTCAGTTCGCTAACAGCCGATGCCCAATAGCTTCTGACCCGATATGAATTAACAACCAGTTGCATTGCAAATCAGTGCAGTTGGCTTACAAATATCTCATTCTTTTTTTGCCTTTATCGCTCCATTACATTTATTTTTACCAGACCTTTATTCCCTTCCGCCAATGCTAATTTGGCTGGCCCACCCACAGAAGAGTCTGACAGGCAACGGCAACGGCAACGGCAACGGCAGCTGTCGTCAAGCTTGCAAGATATTTATGTCGCGTGTGCGAGAGCTTTGCGAAAGCTTTTCCAGCTTTCGCTCAGCATATTAAGCTCGGACCAGCGCTCAAGCAATGCAGTAAGCGCGCTTAGCTCGAACGTTACGGTGGTTCAGCGATTCAAAGATAAAGATTCTCAAGTCCGAATCGAATATTTTCGAAATCTAGAGTGAAGAAACAAAAGAGCAAGTCATGTTTACAGTAAGGCTGCTGGCTCTGTGCTTTATCAGCTGCCTGGGCGTTAATGCCAAGCTGGAGGAACGGTTCTCGTGGAAGCAGCTGACCTTCGATTGGCCCAGCGCCGAGGCCGAGGCGGAGGCCAAGCAGAGCGGCCACTACATTGCAGAGAACAATCTGCCACTTGGCGTGGAGCGTTGGGAAAACAAAATCTTTGTCACTGTGCCAAGGTAGGTGACCAAACAAAAAATATAGCCAAAATATATGCGGCTATTAAGCACACTGTGTACTTTTTTTATGTGTGTATATATTTTTTTTATTTTGAAAGCGGGGGATTGCGAAAAACCAATTGAGATTGACTCAAAAACCGGTTATTTTTTTGCTGTTGTGTTTGTCTTTAGCTCTTTTTTAGTTTACAAATATTTGCATTTTAGATTACTGTTATGCAAATATGACTATAACTTGATTAATGCCTAAGCTAATTGTTTGAAGCGAAACAGCTGGCTTTTTGGTAACATATGTATGTATAAACTACCTGGGTATATACATATGTATGTATGTATATACTTTGATTTTGTTCTACATATGTCTATTTGAAATTGCTCATCAAGTTGAGCTTGACGTCATCATAGCTCGGTGCTTTACCTACTTCTATGAAAACAAACAAAGAATTCATTAGTATAATATTATATGATAAATGACCTATAGAAATCAAAATATTATAATCTGAATAATAACATGGTTAATTTTAGCAACAGGGAAGTTATAAAAAAGTCAACTTAAAGATATCCTGTAAATAATTCTGCAGAGATAACTATAAATTAGTATATATGTATATCATATATGACTTAACTGACTCTTTCTCTTTTTCTCTTCCCTGCTCTGCCACATAGATGGAAGGCAGGCGTTGCAGCCACCTTAAACTACATTGATCTCTCGACAACTGAGAAATCACCAAAGCTACGTCCCTATCCCAGCTGGGAGGCCAATAGGCTGCCCATCGATGTGCAGCCACAAGAGCAGAAGACGCCATCTGGCGGACGTTTGGATGCGGACAAGGCGCAGAATGTTGGCGTACAATTGCAGAACAATGCAACAATCATTTCCACCTTCCGCATAAGCGTTGATGTCTGCGACCGCCTCTGGGTGCTGGACACTGGCCTGGCCGATATCTTGGGCAATCCCAAGCAAATTACACCCAGCTCGATATTGGTATTCGATCTGAAGACAGATCAACTGCTGCGTCGCTTTGCTATACCAGCCGATCAGAGCAAGGAGGACACATTCTTTGCCAATATTGTAAGCCAACTCAGGCTACACATTTACTTAAATTTTAGCTCTGATATTCTTTGTTCTAGATTGTCGATGTGGACCGAGAGCAGTGCGAAGATGCGTACGCCTATGTTCCAGATTTGGGCGCATATGGCGTCATTGTCTACTCGCTCAGGGATGACAAATCGTATCGTGTGAAGCACAATTACTTCCACTTTGATCCGCTGCAGGGCGATTTCAATGTGGCCGGCGTCAATTTCCAATGGACCGATGGTGTTTTCGGCATGGCCATTGGACCCTTGAATCCAGATCATACCAAGGACGTGTATTTCCATGCCCTGGCCAGCACCAAAGAGTTTAAGGTCTCCAATCGTGTGCTCCAAAACGAGAGTCATGTGAATGGCGGCGATTCGTATTATGATTTCAAGCTGATCGGTGATCGCGGCATGAACGGACAATCGACAGCCGAATCGTATGATAAGGAGACTGGCGTACTCTTCTACACGCAGGTGAACAAAGATGCCATCGCCTGCTGGAATGTGAAGCGTCCATATACAACCGACACGCAGGGACTGATTGAATCCGATTCGCATACTTTGGTCTTTCCCAACGACCTGAAGGTGGACAACACTGGCAATCTCTGGGTGCTGTCCGATCGCATGCCCACCTATCTGTACAAAGAATTGGATCACAATGAAGTCAATTATCGTATAATGACAGGCAAGACGGCTGATCTTATCAAGGGTACACCATGTGAACTCTAATATTAATATATAATAGAATCTATCTATATAAATACTTGTATGCTTTTATGTTTTTTATGAAATGTATTTTTTAAATATAAAATTTCACTTAATAAAGTGTCCAAGTCTATCTGTATGCACTGTGTCCTATGTTCTAAATATCAGATTTCAGCAAATTATCAGCCAGCTGCACCTTCTCGCCCGGCTTAAAGGCTGGCATGCCCAGATATGGGCAAGTGGAGCATCTAAACGCGTCGCCCAGATAACACTGGAAAAAATAAATAAATAGCTAACGATTAGATTTTGTTTACGGGCATATAAATAAAATATACATATAACTAGAAAATATAATGAATACAATAATAATAATAATATAATATAATATTATCTGAAGAATCTGATAGAGGCTTCAATATAAACATTGAAAAACTACATATTACTTTCTATTTTGCAAATTAATATATTAATTAATATTGTGTCCTAGCTCCTATCAAATTATCGCTAAAAGAATTTCCACTAAATCTAAAAATAATACAAATATGAAATCAATTTTAAAGTCGCTTTAAACGATTTGGCTTTCAACTTCATAGTGAAATCATCCGAACGAATACGAAGCGCTGTGCATGTTCCGCTCTATTTCGAGTCTAGTTAATTACCAAACATTGTGCATAGATCACTTTTCTCATTATAGTTAATTATAATACGCTGAAGCCATTGTTATTAATAATTGCATAGAATTTAAATAATAGGAAACATAAACATAGAATTTATGCAATATCTAACAAAGTTTCTAGCTGCACAGCTAAAGCGTACAAATAGCGATTCAAATACAAACAAAAAAGATGAAAATATTAAAGCTAATAGCATGAAAGCATAAACAATAAGCCAAAACAGAAATAACAATTGGCGTCAATTGTTCTCCTGTCACGACTTTTCAAGAACCTATTTTACACAGTAATATGTGAAGCATTAGAAGCAAATAGACCTTTAAGTTATATAATCGTGAAAATGAGACCAGAAGACAAAAAGTCTAATGGAGAGAAAAACTTATATATTTTTCAAAGCAAAGCTTACTCGTTTCGTAACCTAATCACAATGAGCCTATCTAGGTTTTCAATTTCTAAAAAGTTATAATTTTCTAGAGCCACTACACTGATATGGGCTGCTTTGCTCGAGACATAAACACAAATACTGTACGTACATTTCCACAGCTGGACTTTGCATTCTCGGTAGCTGCTTTTGTTTTCTTCTCATCTTCCAGCTCTTCGGCCAAGCCGCAGGAACAGTTTTTGCATGCTTTGCGTTTGCCTGTGGTGCTGCAGACACGTAATCCAGCTGGATCTGGCTTTTGTTTGTCCTCCTCATCGAGCAGTTCCTCCTCATCGATTAGCTCCTCATCATCGCCACTTATCTTCCACACATTCATGCTGGGTGATTTCTTGGCGAACGATAGGCGAGCCGATGAGCCGGTCTCATAGCCAGGTTTCTCGGCTGTCAGGGTATTGGCCGCAGCATCTTCGCTGCAATTGATGAAGCCAGATAGTTTAATTTCCTGCAACAAATTGGCGGCTGGTCCGATGTAAGCGAACAAGTGCAGTTTGCCGCTCGGTTTGAGCATGTGCAGTAGTTTTACGTAATTGTCGGTCAATTGGGCGCATTCAATTACAATCAGATCGAAACTCGAATTGGCGTAGGAGGCTAAAATGCATGCAATTGGCTATAAACATGCTGACTCACACCCAACATTGTTAACACTTACAAAACGACAGGCGATGCACGTTCTCGACAGCCACCTCGCCGCCGGTGGCCTCTTTCAGTGCCTGTACGCGTTTGTCCAACTCTCCGCTATCCGTCCATATGTAGAGGGATTTTTGTAGGCCCTTGAATTGTTCCATTGTTATGTAGCTGGTTCTTGACTTTTATACAAATACAATTTTTAAGCGCACACAACGAACTAAGACTGCCAACTGCCCTGCTGATAGATTAAAGGCTGCCAACTTGCCCAAAAAAGTATTTCGACAGTCACAGCGAAACGAGCCCAAAATAACTCAATAATGTAAATTTGGATGGCGCACAGTTGGCATTAAAATTAAATTGCATGTTGAATTGACATAATAATATAATAATATAATATTCATTTATAAAGTTAAATTACATTGACGTCACAAACTGTCGTAATACTAGCCATCGATAGATCGTTCTGCAAACCATCGTATATGATATTTTCAGCTATCGATATATGCATTGATAAAGATATCGATACGATAACAACAACCCTAGTTTGTTTGGTAGCTGCTGCTAGTGGGGTTTGGTTTAGTTTTTATTTATTATAAATCAGTTACTCGAGTTTAGTTGCACGTTTAAACAGCCGCCAGCCGCAACAAGCTTCAGTCATAGTCGTAGTCGCGCTCTTAACTTAACACATGGTTATTATGGCCAGGCGGGCATTCTAAAGTACAAAAAAACAAAAAAAAAATAACAAACCACAACAACAACATCGAAAGCGAAACCGTGAGAAGCGACAGCTGCTGCTTGCTGCGTGTGCTGTTTGCCAGGATACAACAACCTGGAGAAGAAAAAGTAAAAATAGGAAGTACAAGTGCAAGTGCAAGTAGTGCCAAAGTGTTAACCAAGTTGCCAAAATAAGAATTACAAAAAAAAAAAAAAAAACTACAAAATAATCGAAGAGAAATACAAATAAATTAAAGACTATTAAAACAGCATGTGCTTAAATGAAGAGCTACAGCCAATTTAATTTAAACGCCGTTGCCGCCGCACCGCCCGCCATTGTCTACGAGAACGCAGCCGCAGCAGCAGCCGGCAGCAATAGTAACTCCGTGGACCATAGTCAGCTGCACAGCCACAGCCAGGATATGCCGCACTTTGGACTGGGCAGTGCGCCGCCGCCGCAACAGCAGCTACAAGTGCATCATCAACAACAGCAGCAACAGCAGCAACAACAGCAACAACAGCAGCAACAACAACAGATGCAGCTATCCATGCTGCCGGTTGCTGTGCCAGGTCCATACCGGTCGCACATTGAGGAAAAGAAGCTGACGCGCGATGCCATGGAGAAATACATGCGCGAGCGCAACGACATGGTCATCGTCATATTGCACGCCAAGGTAGGTTCAAAACACAAAACATAAATAGGTGACCTTGATAGGTTGCCTTTCGCGAGAGGATAAACACGCGTGTGTGACGTCACGAGGTGTAAACAGAACAGCTCAGTTTTGAGAACATTTTTGAATGAAATGTAAATATGAATATGACATATATGATCAATATTATTATTATCTGAAGAATTAGGTTTTTTAAATATATATATTAAATATATATAGATATATATAAATATATATATATGGATTCTGCTTTTTTTTTAATGATAATATTAAAGCGATAATAATTTTAATTAATTTAATGAGGCAATTCAGTAAAATAGATAGTTAATGTTTGTTTCTTTATAATTTATAAAAAAAAAAAAAAAAACAACATTTTGTTTTATTAACTGATTAAATATTAATCTAATAAACAATAAAATATATCTGTTAAAATCATTGACAAAAAGATTTAATTAGAATAAAATTATAGCAGTTGAATATGGGATGAAATTATAATACAATAGTCAATTAAATTTATATTAAAGTTTCAAAGTGTATCTTATGAATTTTTAAACTGAAAATTTAAAGCAGATAATTGTTATTTAAAATAAAACAAAAACTGATATTTATTTCTTATTAATGGTTATAATAACATTATAGTCGATTTCAACTAGATTAGGTATTTTAAAAATATTAGTAGTAATTATAAATTTCATAAATATAATAATAATAATTGAATTTACAAAAAACTTGTCAGATAAATATACCCTTGAAGCAAAAATTGAACTCTGAAGTTGAGTCTATGATTATTCTAATTTATAACATATTTTATAACTTTTAAGATATGTATCTATAGTTTTTATTATTATTATATATTCGAGTTCAGTCATGCACAGATTAGACAACAGATATAGGGCTGCTTTATATAAAATATATGTATATTTATATATATGTATATATATTTATACATATTTACCGTGAGCTCCACTTGCCATTCCACGGCGAATTAGTGCTCCAGTCTGGGCATTTTTTTGCGGTTTAGCGCGGCTATCTTCAAGCGGCGTCGGCGTCGACACCGTCAGCGTCCGCCGTCCAGGCATCGCATCCTTCACAGTTGACTGCATTCAAATTAAGCAAACGGCGGCCACAATAAAATAATTGAAATTAATTATACGACAAATTTAACAGCTGCATTGCTGCGGTTACAATTTGTTACGATTTGTCTCTGTCGATAATCGAAGCGCTGATTATTCTAATGATAATTATAATTTTTTTTTCTTTATACTTCATGTAATTAATTGATTTAATCCAACTTTTGTTTTTCGCACAGGTCGCACAAAAATCCTATGGCAATGAGAAGCGCTTCTTTTGCCCCCCACCGTGCATTTATCTGTTTGGCAACGGCTGGCGACGGCGCTACGAGGAGATGCTGCAGCAGGGCGAGGGCGAGCAGGGGGCACAGCTATGCGCGTTCATTGGCATTGGCAGTAGCGATCAGGATATGCAGCAGCTGGATCTCAATGGCAAACAGTATTGTGCGGCCAAGACGCTGTTCATATCCGATTCGGATAAGCGCAAACACTTTATGTTATCGGTCAAAATGTTCTATGGCAATGGCCACGACATTGGTGTGTTCAACTCGAAGCGCATCAAGGTCATCTCGAAGCCGTCCAAAAAGAAGCAATCATTGAAAAATGCCGATCTGTGCATAGCCAGCGGCACCAATGTCGCCCTGTTCAATCGCCTGCGCTCCCAAACTGTATCCACACGGTATCTGCACGTGGAGAATGGACACTTTCATGCCTCGTCGACCCAATGGGGCGCCTTTACGATACATCTGCTCGACGACAACGAGTCCGAGTCGGAGGAGTTTCAGGTGCGCGACGGCTATATCCACTATGGGGCGACAGTCAAGCTGGTATGCTCCGTCACGGGCATGGCACTGCCTCGTCTAATCATACGCAAGGTGGACAAACAGATGGCGCTGCTGGAGGCCGATGATCCGGTGTCGCAGCTGCATAAGTGCGCCTTCTATATGAAGGACACGGATCGAATGTATCTCTGCCTCTCCCAGGAGAAGATCATACAGTTTCAGGCCACGCCGTGTCCCAAGGAGCCCAACAAGGAGATGATCAACGATGGCGCCTGCTGGACAATCATATCCACCGACAAAGCTGAATATCAATTCTACGAGGGCATGGGTCCCGTGGCGTAAGTATTTCCACAATGAATATGATTGATGAGTTTTTGATTGAATTCATTTGCATTATCGATTTAGGTCTCCGGTTACGCCAGTGCCAATCGTTAATTCACTGAATTTGAATGGCGGCGGCGATGTGGCTATGCTGGAACTGAGCGGCGACAATTTTACGCCGCATTTGCAGGTCTGGTTCGGGGATGTCGAAGCGGAGACCATGTATCGCTGCACAGAAACGCTGCTCTGTGTGGTGCCCGAAATCTCACAGTTTCGTGGCGAATGGCTTTGGGTGAGTGCAAAGGGCATATAAATCCTAGCTTATATACCATCAACGATGTAACGATATATATGTATATTTCGGTAGGTGCGACAACCGACACAGGTGCCCATATCGCTGGTGCGCAATGATGGCATCATTTATGCCACTGGCTTGACGTTCACCTATACGCCGGAGCCGGGGCCGCGTTCGCATTGTAATCAGGCTGAGGATGTTATGCGTACGCGTCACAATAACAACAACATCACAGGCATCAACAACAATAATAACAATAATAATAATAGCAACAGTAATAATAATAACAACAATAACAATAACAACAACAATAACAACAACAGCAATTCACCAGCCAGCGGCTCCAGCTTACAGCAGAGCATGCAGCAGCAAACGCATCAAACACTGCCCTCGATCTCGGCGGTGCAGTGGAACAGCCATGGGAGCGGCTTGTCTTGAGTGCGGCAGTATTTCTATTATTTGCAATTCCATCTACATTTATTTATGCCAAGTTATTTAAGGCTCTTCTAGCACACATTTCTACCTAGTTCTTAAGCAACACCCAACACATCTCTCTATCATTTATTCGCATAGCTTTTTTTTTCATTCCTTCCGAGAAAGCGATTGTCCTGAATGCAAAACGAACAAACCGAATGGAAAATCAATTTCAAGTTGACCAATATTTACATGATTGTTTGTAGTGCTAGCCGGTACCAATAGATGTATGTATAAAAGCTAAACGAAAAGAAAAACACTAAACTAAACTACAAATACTGAAAACATAACTGTACATAACATAACTCGAAAGAGCTCACTGACATGAAGAATTGTAACTCTAGTTAAATATACATTTAGATGATGTATGTACTGGGCCTATGCGCTGTGCCTGAGTAATTATTTTTGTCAAATGTTTGCGACATGTTAGTTTAAAAAAGATCTATATATCGCAAGAATTGTTCACGCTTAATTTACTTAAGCTAAGCTCAACATAAGCCCAGCTCTAGACCAGACATATATATATATATAGATTTATATACAAAGCATATAATTTTGTAAGATAACTGAAAATATGAAAGTTGTAAGCCTAAGAGAAACCCTAAATTTAAATAAAAAAAAAAATAAAATAAAAACAAGCATCAACAATGTCAGTCGAAAAATTAGTTCAAAATTTGCAATGATTTAACATATTTCTTCTGCTCTATCTAGCAGTTACCAAAAATGATGAAAGAGCAAAAGAGTTAGAAGACTTTACCCCCTGGAAGGCCCGCCCTCTACACTTGGTTGGGCGAATAGTCGATTTAAATCGGCTTGGGAAAATGTTGCCAAGTCGTGTGAACATTTCTTTGTGTGCGACTTAAACAAAACAAGTGCAGCACTTCCCACGGTGGGCTGCCTCTTCAACTTTAATTACAGTTGGTTGGTCGATTTGAATTTTTAGCGGCCATTACGAAAAACGCAAAGTCAAGAAATATATATATATCTGCTTTATATATATATGTATATGTATATCGTCATATCTGTTTGTGTGTCTATGCATATACAAATGTATATATATAAGGTTAGCATTGTTAGCGTTGAAAGTTTCAGGAACAGAATATTCACACAGCCCCAAAAGGCGTTGACAATAAGCTGAGAACCTTTTTGGTTTGTGTTGTTTTTGTTTTAGCTTTTTTTCCTCTAGTTTTTTTTTAACGATCTTTGCTTAATATTTATGCATTATATGCCCGACTACCTGTTTTTGTTGCTTTACAGATTTACAAATTAACAATCGTCGTTTTGCATTAATTATCGCGCTTCCGTTTTCGATTGCCAAACTAATCACAGCATCGAACTTGAGGCTTTCATTGAATACCCTACAGACCTGAGCGAGGCCTAATAGGCCAACAAAAAGTCGTTTGAATGTGTATTGCAAACGGCAGTTATTGCCAAATATTTGCATAAATCTTAGCAGCTTTATGGATTCTTTTTTTTTTTTTTCACGGACCTTTTTAAAGCAATTAAAGCGAATTTATTTTAGGTCGATTCAAATATTATTTATTTGTGAATATATTTGTATAGATATAAATTAATAAATAATATTATAATTATCAGAGAATCAATTTAACTAATGCATTCTTCCGTTAAGTAACTCTCAATAAATCATTGTTGAAGCAATCCATAGCTGAGAAACACCTCAAGTCAAGCACTCTTACTAGGCTTTAATTGGAATTATTATGACTGACTGAGACATCAAGAGTCTGAGACAATTCTTATCAGAATCAGCGAAGCAGTCAGCAAATGCAACTCACCCCCAGTTTGGTGGGAATTTTTAACGTTGTAGATGGCAAACGAAAGACTTAAACGACAAACTTGGCGAGGCGTTGTTGCGTGCGAGATGAGCAAGAGGCCAGAGAGCGAGAGAGACAAAAGATAGCGAAGGGGTCAAGCTGGAAAAAGTGAAGAAAAACCACCACCATCGGGTTGTGTAATTGGAACTGCAACTTCTTAAGGCCAACGCCGTGCACGGCATCTTATAAGAAGCTGAATACGAAATTAGTTGAATTTTTAATGAACATTCACATTTTGAGTGCATAATTTTTGCTCTCCCTCGCTCCCTGTGTCTAGTTGGACATTTGAATGCGTCGTTGGCTTGCGGTCGAGCCGTAGGGCCCGCGACAGGGGACGGCGGGGCAAGGGGCAACGTCAGGTGGTGGGGATTGCGTTTTCGAAAAAGTTCCCAGGAGCTTCCACTGCACTAATTATCTTGGAAAATCAGAGTCTTGACTTTAAAGCCGGCTGCCGGTTTTCACACGCTGTGAAAATTCTAAGCATACAATGCGTGGGAAATCGCCAGCCGGTTGTGTGGGAGCCCAAATGGGGTTGCATGCAATCATGGTAATAAAAAAACAAATAAAAAACAAATAAATAAATAAATAAATACACTCACTAAAAGATAGTACATATGTATGTATATATTTATATTATTTAATTTAGCTGCTACGTGCTCTACCAAGTTCTTAAATTCTGATGAAGAAACTTGAAACTTAAATTTCTTCTGTTATTGATTTTATTTCTATTGTCAATGGCTTTTGAATCCTTACGAAAACTTTTCCATAAAGAGAAGCAAAGCGATTGTTTCCTTTGACAGACGCTCGTACAGGGCAGCAAATTTATTTAATAGCTCTTTCATCTGTCCAGCTCTAGTTGAGGCAATGTTGGAAGATTATAATTGTAACGAACCTTCGGTTTATCCCGAGTCTAGGCTGGGCTAGTTACGGCTGACTGTGACTAATACTTGATTTATATTTGAGACGTAAGGTAAATTTTCTTGAATATAAGTATGATTCGACACTTGCCGCTGCAAGGTGGACCTGCCACAGGATTGCCGAGTGTAGGCCCAGCGTACTAGGTGCGCTAGGTGCGCTTGAACAATGTAGAAACCGCCAGGATTTGGTTCTGTAAGCCCCGGTGGTTCGCTCGAATATACAGGCCACTCCTACTATTTGACTCGCCCACAGCACATCTAGCTGCGTTTCGCTCACAGTGCACTTCTCTTACGCACGGCTACGTGAACTTATTCGCTCCTGTATCTGCAGGCCTCGCCTAAGCTGCTGGTGTTGTGCTCGTCCACTGACGATCCCGATTGCCTCTTATCCTGTGAGAGTCGTAGCAAGGATTCCCTCTGGAAGTCCTTGCTGTTCCCACGATGCCCTGGAAGTCCTTCAATGTCCTTATTTTCCACTCGCGTTGACTTTTAATACTTGCACTTTCACTGGGCTCCCATCTTATCATATGCCGGTGGCCTTTTATAGCCCAGCCACAGGCTCTCTTTCGCGCTGTAACGGGGCCTGTTCGGCTCTGGAGCGAGGCCTTTCTGTCGCTCTTGTCCCAGAAAACGGTAAAGTGGTGTGATTTGGGGTGACGCCACTTTCCCCCCAAATTGTGTGGCCGCCTCTTACTGTAGGAGCGAAAGAGGCCGACTATAGTCGGACTTTGACCCCTTTCCAGCAGCGAGGGTCGCTCCTACAGTACTCGCGTCGCAGTAAGGAGCAACATGTACATATTGTATATGCACGTATATGTATATAAACGCACGGTAAATACGTACATTCATATGTATTAATACGTGCTCCTCACATAATATATAATATATTCAAAAATGTATACATCATAGAATCCAAATTCCACGCCTGAATAGTTAAGTATTTATATAATAATTTCTTTTAAACAACTTACTGAAGAGCCAAGCTTTTATATAATAATTTCATTCAATCTACTAACTTTGGCTAGAAAAATAATCGATAGTAAAGTATTCTCTCTGGACTCTCAATAGTATCACTCTGGTTAGTACTATCGAATGTTGATTGAATTCTTGTCTCTCGATTCTCCGATGAATTGGCGTTGCAATTAATTTCATTATAACATCGACGCTGTTTCTCTACATAACTTAGAGCAACTCATGGGAGCAATATTATCATCAGGTAAGTAAGTTTCCCAATGCTTAAATTTGGAATGGATCATGACTCTAGTTCCAAAGCTCTCTTAAATTTGCAGTGCTTTTAACGACACCAAAGACTGATAAGATTATAATAGCTCGCGAAATTAAATAAGCTTTCAGTGCACTGCAAATGAACATGTCGGAAGGTTGACTTTTTACTTGTTTTCTTCTTTATAGTCGATTATTGGAAAGGAAAGTAGTTAGCCCAAATGGAAAATAAAAAACAGGTAACCCAAATGGAAAATATAACGCAAGGTTGTTGGAAAGGAAAGCAGATAGATCAAATGGAAAATATTACGGAAATTTCTTCGGGCGAAGAGGTAAATTTCAATTGAACACAAAATACAGTTTCATCTTTATAAGAATTTTTACAGTTGTTGGAAGTCCTGCTGACGCTAAACGATAAATACGAATACAAACGCCCTCGAAATCAGCGCATTTGTGTAAACAATATATTTGAATTGAGTTTACCTCAAATTCATGTTATACTTCATATAATTAAATATAAAGTTATCAAATATGTTGAACTTGATAATGAGCGCATACTAATCGAATACGCAGATGATCAACAACAATTACAGCATGACGATTACAAAATGGAATCTTCTCCTTTTATAAGAAATGCACTCGAAGAGATCTTTCAGTCAGCAGAGGTACTTCAATACTCATCTATATCAATACATATTCATGCATTATGCTCTGCTTCCAATTTCTTTTTTTTGTTGTACTTCCCAGACAATGATATATAGGTATGACTCTCGCTTCGTATATTCGCATCTGAAGCATTCTGTTCTAGGGGTCATATCCGCGCTCAGCGACATTTTGAAAGCGTAATATATGCCACACAATCTAATATAAAATATATTAACAGAGATTTTAACTATTTGATTACAGCAAACTAGATGAAGTTCCAGAACTCAATGAATCACTGAAGCTTAAAATCGGAAGAATAGACTTCACTGATTTCAAGATATGCAAGGTAGATTTATCAATCTATATTACGTATCCTAAATTACGTATCCGTATCCGGACAGCTTATATTTGTCAATACAGGCACAGATGTGAAATTTTTTCGACGTCGAAAAATGTTATACCACATGTCTAGTCTATGTGTTGGTTAATAATAATAAGAAGAATTAATCGGTATATATTTTTTAAAACTACGATTATTCTGTAGCAAATTGGACGCGGTGGATTTGGCATAGTCTATAAAGTACTATGGCACCGATCCGTCATGGCTGTTAAAATATGCAGTCAAACTGAGACGCACAAATTCGAACGGGAGGCTCGACAGATGTCCCGCACTGGACATAAGAATATTGTACGTCTATTTGGAAGTTGCTTTAAAGGCGACTGCGGATACTTAGTCATGGATTACGAAGAGTGTGGATCCCTCTATGAGTACTTGCACGACAGGGAACAAAGGGAGTATACCATGGCAATGGCTATAGACTGGATGATTCAGTGTATTCAGGTTCATTTGGATTCATTAGAATGACAAATAACATTATGCTTGACCTTCACCTCCGTTTATAGGGTATTAACCACATGCACTCCATGAAGCCAAGACCGTTGATTCATCGTGACCTAAAGACTGCCAATCTACTCTTATCCCAAAATTACAAGAATTTGAAAATTGGAGATTTCGGCATTTCGACGGATCTGAGAACAATGATGTCGGGTTTGGCTGGCACTGCCGGCTATACAGCCCCAGAGGTTGTATTAATCGAAATCTTGCATACAAATCAATACAATCAAAAATTCATACATACACAGGTTCTCGGCGGAAAGAAGTATACGGAAAAGTGCGACATTTATAGCTTCGGGATTGTTCTATGGGAGGTGATGGCGCGCAGGAAGCCATTTCATCACTTGGAGAATCAAACTGCATGGGCAAAGATATTTGCAACGGACCGCGGAGAACGACCAATATTAAAAGACATAATACCGAATTGTGAGAAATTACAACGTCTGATCGAAAATTGTTGGGATCAAGAACCGAAGAACCGGCCCGCAGGAACACAAATTGAGCTGAAAGACATTCCATGCCTTGATATTATAATGCGACCCTAAGATAACAATTATTTTTATATATTTCATATACTCATACAAAAAATTATATTTATTTAGGTAAATGAATTGAAAGATAATTATTTTAAAGTAATTATGAAATTGATTGGTCTTGAAAAATTACCTCTAATATTATATATTTGTATATTTTGAATTTATTATTTGAAAATCTTATCGACAGCAAACAAATGTTAATATTGCAGCCAAGTTTCAATTGACTGTAAATTTATCGAAGACACAAACCTACATAACTAGCTGGCAATTGTTGCGCACTGGTGGAAAAACACGCTACGACGCGTCGAGACGTAACGTAACAGACGAGTTACGCAGTCGATGGGCGCCGGCGCAGACGTTAGCAGTAGCTGCTTTAAGCGACAGTAAATAGAACAATATCTTTGTAGGTATGTATAGATATTGCATTAATATTAGAAGTAAATGATAGTTATTTCTATTTCAATTATTATTGCACTTTTTTTTTATAAGTAGCGGCTTGAATAACAAATTGCAAACTTGAAAAAAAAAATTAAAATTGTGTTTTTATTTGTATATGTATATTTTTATAATTTATTAAATAATTGAACATTTCTATGTATTTGATACAAAACGTCATCAGTACAGATATGCAGTTGAGATGTACATACAGTTAGATAGAGTGCAAAATGTTTAGATACAATAGCTTATCTATAAAAAGAACTTGCAAGACCTTCTATTTGATATGTTTAATTAATAATTTAAGTAAACGGAATGAGGTGGCATAAGATAGAAACTAAAAACAAGAGTTTGCATATTTTTACAAAAGAAATGCATAATAATTAATATGAAAGAGGGTTTGGTATAAGAATTAACAGCTAAAATAGCCAGAGAAAATCGAATGTATTGAGGAGTGGGAATGAACAATAGGTAATTAACTATAATTTCTAGTTATATCAATTATTGCATTTATAATTTATAATTATTATAAATATATGTGTATTTTTTTCTTTTGTTTGTTCCTCTTTATATATATGTCTTCACTAGTTGGCTCGTATAGTTCGATTTTTGTTCATGTTGGTCAGCATCAAAGATATATACGATGTTAGCAGATCGTCCATTTTATAGCCCAGCGATGTCTCGCAAAGGAGCTTTGAGCCACGAACCAAATTCCCAATTGTCATATGGAAATATGTATTACCCGACGACCAGTTCGAGATGCGTGTAAATGGATGTGTGACCAGTATATCCTGAAAAAGTAGACAACAATATGAAATATAAGCATATTAACTGTTTACTTTGTAATCTTCTTACCTTCGTTACTGGATGTATGAGACTCACGCCGTGCTTATTAATGGCAATGAGCAACATTTCGGGATAGTTTGGCTCGGTGGTTTGCTTCACCTCAAAGAATGCAGAGCCGAAGGTGGGCCATCTAAATACATAATAATATAAACGATTAGGCGAACAGGCAAATTCAATCAACACGTTAAGTGCATTGAAACTTTACCTGTATACGATCTTAAGGAAGGCAACTTTGGCATCCTCAGAGCTCATGCCCCCATCCTGATTGTACGAGGCAACAATGGAACGTTTCCATTCACTAGTGCTTTGCATCTTCATAATATCAGAGGGTATCAATTCGCGTAGCATTTGTCTGGAAGGAAGCGTTTACCATTTTGAATACACGTGCTGGATAAGGGATACTGGCTAAGCACTTACGGTATGGCCTGCAGCTCCTGTTTGTTTTCACCGAAGCGAACACGAAAGACAAGCGCGGCCAGCTTGGATGCCTCCTCGCGTGAGCATTTATGATAGCCGCGCAAGAGTTTCGGCAGCTCCTGGTGATAGTGAAAGATTAGATCAGCATTGCGATCCTTGCCTGGCACCGTGTTCGTCCATAATTTCTTCATGAAGAACACCTGATAGGTGAACTGTGGATTGGCGCCATCGCGTATTGGTCGCGCCTTCTTTATCCAGTCGGTCAGATGGCGTACGAAATCAAAAAAGAAATCACCCTCTGGCACCGAAATCACCTTATCGGCAATTTTCACGAACAGCGAGAAGCCTTCGCTGGTGCGCAACGACAAGCGTTGCGAGATATTGTTGCAAAAGTCCTTGGCGCGCGTGGATGAGTCCACTTCGAACGCCTCATCGGTGTCATCCGGGAAGTAGACCTTGTGAAAGATTTGCGTTGTCTTATGCTGTATGGCCTCCACCTCCACCTGATGCGGCGGATACTTGCGCTGTCCGTGTCGTATGGTCTTCTGTAATCGATGCATCGAGTCCTGTGAGATGGGATGACGGCGTGTGCGCAAAAATAGCAGGAGCTCCTTGAGCAAACCCTGCGAGCAGGCAAAGAGACCAGTTGCCAGCCACATCAGCTCCCATCCACGCTCCTCGGACATGCGATTGCGATTGTCTGTCAGCTGCTTCATCAGCTGGCAATAGATTTCGTCGCGCAATATCTCATGCTTGAGCGGACCGTCGAATATGTGATCGGTGATTTCGTTGCCCATGCGCGGCCGTTTCGATGGCAAATCGCCCATGTATTTGAGTATGGCAGCAAAGGCGAAGCATGCCTCCTCCACAAGCTCCTCCTTGCTCTGCAGCTTGCGTAACAACGGCGCCTTAATCGGATCCCTGGAATAGCGCCACAATTCCTCGCTGCGCTTCGAGCTGAGCGTCAACGTCTTCGACATTGTTCGCTTGGGTGGCAAACGGAAATGATCCAGGGCGTATTCCATGAGCGTGTGCGGACGATCGCGTGGCTCTACGACGCCACCATTCGATACCATGCTTAGGCGGCGACCATGATGCGCCTCCTCGATGTTGAACAAGGCCAATATATCCTGCGGCGGCTTGCTCAGCGTGGGCAGCACATAAACCGTTTCGGCTGGAAAATCGCCACGTTCCTGCGTACGATCGCAGCGGCCGATGCACCAGCCATTGTTCAGCACGGACTCGCCGCACGACTCATCCTCCAGGATGATCAGATCGCCTTTGAAGAACGACAAGAAACTGGTGCTGTCCGAGGGTGCACGATAATCCTGCAGCGCAATCACATATTTCGAGCTGCAAATGAGAGGAAAATTTAGATTATTTAAAGTGGAATTGAGAGTAGAAATGACTCCATGCGCACCGCTTCTTGAGACCATCCAAAAAGTAGACGACAAGGTCGCGTATATCCTCAGCGTTTGGACTCTGGAATGTGAACTCCTCGCCGCGCACTGTTGACAGGCTGAAGGTCTGGGTGAACACCTTGTTTGTCTTCTGGCTGGCCACCGCTGTGATCTCCGGGAAGCTTAGCTCGAGCAGCACCTGCTCCTGATCATCGACGACATAGACGCCCGTCCAGTTGACGGCTATGATGACATCATTTTTGGGTAAATTTGGTCCAGAATTGCGATACGCTTCGTAGAAGCGTGAGAAGAGCAACGGCCATTTGTATTTAGCATAGCTAACGATATCTTCCTTAATCTTGAGCGGCGCTATCTTATCCTTCACATAGTAGGATTTCTTATAGGCCTGCAGCACAAGGGCCGCCCAACGCTCGATGGCCTTGTCCACGCCGCTGAGACAAAAGTCGGGTATGAAATTGGGCAGCAGCGTGAACAGTCGCTCCATGGACATGTCTGTGCCATATTCGATGAAATACTGCTGGGCAGCTATCATGGCCAGATCCTCCTCCTTGTCGCAACGGTATTCACCGAACTTAACACCGCGCACCACCTGCTGATAGATGAGATTTGTGGCCACCTGATCGGTGGTTGGCTCGTGCCACGGCGCAAAGATCTCCTTGCGGAAGAACAGACGCCACGGTGCATTGCGCTCCTGGGCGCCCTGCTCCTTGGCATATTGTTCGCACTGTGATATGGCGTCCATCACATGATCACCGCCGCTGCCCAACGAGCTGACCTTGTCAAACAGCGCAATATAGAGCGAGAAGCCGAACTGATCCTTGAGCGTGATCTTCTCCGACAGCTGATTGCACAGTTCGCGCGCTGTCGTCGCCGAATCGGCTAGCAGTGTCTTCGTATTGCCATCCATAAACGTGATGGGCAGCATGATGGGCTTCTTCGATTTGGTCGCCTGCAGCTCCAGCCATGACGGCGGCTGATTTCGCGTGCCATTGTTAAAGGTGCGCTTCAAGCGCTCCTCACAGTACGGCGCATAGCCGGGCGGCCCCTCCCTAATGAACGCCCGCAAGTAGTTGACAAACTTCTCCGACGGCGCAAAGCAGCCGACGCACAACGACAACAATATCCAGCCGCGTGCATGCGACGACTTCAAGGGATTGTTGGTCAATTGTTTGCATATCTGGCAATAGATTTCGTCGCGCAACTCAGCACGCAATATGCCATGGCCGATGATGAAGTGCAGCTTCTCCAGATTCGATGTGGGACGCGATTGCAGCCACGACTGGTAGCTATCGGCCGTGTATTCATCATCCTGCAGTCGTCGGCGTACATCCTCGCCCAATTTGTTCTTGCGCTTCAGTGTCAGCGAGACGAGCTTGTGGCGTATCGAGCGCGGCTTTTGCTTCAGAAATGCCTCCGGATCGAGGCCCATTAGTTGAGCTTCCTGGAATTCCTGGAATCGAGCAATAATTAATCTATTTCCAAAACTCTGCATTCCATTCCAACACCCACTCACCTTGCTGCGTATAAAGTTCCGGCCGAGCGTCGCCGTCACCTTGGACATGACCGACGTGGTGTCCATGCGGTCCATGGTGTGATATTTGGGCTCCTGCATGTCGCCAGTGAAACGCAAGATGGTTATCCACAGCGCCTGCGCGGCCAATTGATCGCCCTGGGTGTGCAGCGGCAGGAGCGGATGCTTCAGTGCCTTCTTCGCATACTGATGATTCACATTGCCCTGGAAGTAGGTGGCCGCGAATTTCTGAAACTTATATTCCGATAAATCCTCCTCGTCCTCGGAGATGTGCATTGGCGTGATGATGTCATCCTGATTGATAGTCTGCGCATGCGGCAGATCATTGAACACGGACGTCTCGCGGCCGCCATGCGGTGTGGGCGCATCGCTGCTCGAATCGGGCAAAAAATCGAACATGGCCTCCACCAGTTTGCCATCGTCGACGGGCTCCTCCTGCTTGCGGGCCGCATCATTGATGATATTCATTTTGACCTCGACCCGTCGACGATCCTCCAGCTGTTCCTGCATCTCGCGCCGCTCCAGCTCATGCAATCGATCCCGATAATGCTGTTCGGCAATCTCGCGCGCATTCTTGTTGCCCCGATGCAACAGCTCCTGCTCCTCCAGTTTGCGCAGCTGCAGCACCTCCGCGAATTGCTTATGCTCCAGCTGCAGCTTGCGATAGCGACGCACGGCAATCATGCGCCGCACATGCGACTGTATCTTGATCACCGCCCACATCTTATTGCCGTACTCGCGTCGCACCAAATAGCCGCGCGCATGCGCCTGCAGTCCCACAATGTGTCCGCGCAAGTGCCGGAAGCGATGCGAGAGGACCCGCGAACGGATCAGCGCCTGCAGTCTCATATAGCCCACACGCATGCTGCGATAGCGCTTGCGCTGCGCATAGCCCTTCCACACCCGCTGCACGCTGATTGCTGCCGCGCGCATCCGCAGGAAGCGGCGCCGGTACACCCAGCCGCGTATGCTGCGCTGCAGTATCAGTATTTTGCGTGTGAGCACACGATCGCGCTCCTGCTCCAAGAACAGATCGTGAGCGTCCTTCAGGAACACCTTGGTGTGTCCCAATTGGTAGTCGGATTTGCCCAGGACCATGCCGCAAATTCTCGATGTCGCCGACAAGCAGTCGGTGCGATGCGCCGGCGGTACGCCGGCTATCAGAAAACGATAGCGTTCCACAAATTCCCGGAATCCATGCCGTATGGGATAGCCGGCACGCCGTATTCTTATCGTTTCCATCATGCCCGAATAGCGCAACTGGCGACAGCACAGGCCGCGATCGAACATCATCGGCTTCTTCAGCTCGTTGGGCTTGATGCAGCGTATAAAGAACGGCTGGCAGCTGCTCAACGTCTTCATCAGAGCGTCCAGACTCTTCCGGAACTGTGTGGACAGTGTGGGTGTGCGTTTGCGCGTCTCGGCGCCCATCTCGATGTCCTGGGCAAAGATCTGGCGCAAGAACTTATTCGCGCTCTGGCTAACCAAATGCAACAGATCCGGACTGAAGGTGTCCCGATTCTTGTCCAGAAAGCCGCGCGTATCGTAGAACACAATGCCAGCGAAATGATTGAGGCCGAAACTCGTATTTATATCCGATTTCGGTTTCAAATAGTTCTTGTGCGCTCCGTGCGTTTTATGCAGCTTGGCGAGCATTGTCTGATCGGTGCCCTTGGGAAAGCGCGCCTCCTCGTCGATCAGGGCCATGATGTTCAATTGCTTGATGGCTATCAGATCGAGCGCATCCTGATTGTCCACAAATTCAATGTGCTGCCAATTGATCGCCTCGTGATTGTACTCCTCCTGCTCCAATTTAAAAATGTGCTGCACAAAGAACTGTTGCAGATTCTCGTTGGCATAGTTAATGCAGAACTGCTCGAAACTGTTCTGATCGAAGTTCTCAAAGCCAAATATATCCAATACGCCGATGGCGTTGCGTGACGTCGCCTTCGGCTTGAATATGGCCGAATTGATTTTACGCACAATGTGCACAAACAAACGCCCATAGATGCCCTTGACGAACGCATCGCGCACATCCACCGACTGCTCCCGCGACAGCGTCGACACGACCGTCTCGCCATGGGCGAACAACGTGCGACGCGTCAGTGCATCGATCAGCGGCTGTAGGGGCAGGCCCAACAGGCCGGCAACTCGTTCCACATTGATATGTTCGGGTATTTCCGTTGCGTCCAGGTTATCGACAACGGTTGCCTTATACTTAATATTGCCGCAGTGCAATAGGGCGGCCAGCAGCTTGATGATCTCCCATATTTCCTGATCCGAAAACAGCAGAACCTTCATCGCTGATCGTATGTCCGAAAATTCGGCTGCATCATCGCGACCCTCACACGTAATGCTGTTGCCACCAGTCAAATATCTAGCGGATAGAAAGAGAACATTAATTAATATGAGGAACTGACTTAGGAATAGAATAATATAAGCAATGGGTTCAGAGCATATTGAATATGGAAGATTTATAGATAAGATAAGATCTATTTTATTGATATTACAAAGATATCTGTGGAATATCATTATACATATCTATATGATTATATATGATACAAGAAAGAATATTAAATACTCTTTGGATTAATAATATATACATATACATGCACACATTTCATATACACACATCAGAGATGAGTTTTGACTCACTTGTAATCGGCTGCCGCGCCCAACTCCAGACGACTCTTCTCTTCTGCTGAGAGACCCGCCAAGATGCAATAGAAGACATGATAATTGCGTTCACTGTGATTTTGCGACACAATGCGCGACTTCTCCAGCAGATACTGCTCGATCTTGGCGCCCTCGATAACCCCATTAGCGCTAAAATGGATGTCTATGTATTTGCCGAACCTAAAGTAAAACAAAACAAAAAAGTAATTAAGTTAATTGCTTTGAGTACGCCACAGAGGCTTACCTTGAGGAATTATCGTTGCGTATCGTCTTGGCATTGCCAAAGGCCTCCAAAATGGGATTAGCCTCCAGTATTTGCTGCTCGATCCACGAGTGTTTGCCACTGATCGCTGCCAGGTATTGCAAGATCAGCTTTGTGCTCTCCGTTTTGCCGGCGCCCGATTCGCCCGATATGACGATACATTGATCCTGGCGATAGCGTTTCATATGCGCATACGCATTATCGCCAATTGCGAAAATGTGGGGCGGCAATTCGCCGATTTTGCGCTCCTTATAAAGCTTGATCTGATCGCCCGTATAGATGGGCAATATCTGATATGGATTGACCGCTACCAAAATGGAGCCGGTGTATGTCTGCAATGAGTATATTTAATATTAAAATAGTCCCGATACTATATGCCATACACATACATATATTAGATTCTCTTTGTAGCGTATGAGCAGGTTACGCAATATGCCCGCCTCGTGCAGATCACCGAGCGATATCATATCCTCGACACCCTGGACGGATGAGGCATGCATCGCCTTGATGCGACGCTCCGGCGCCAGCCACACCTCGTCGCCATCGTCGTCGCGCACCTGAATGCGACGACCCTCCGCGGAGATGACACGTGCTCCAATGGCCACATCGAATTCCCGTCCCGACGCGGGCTCTATCCAGATGTAGTCACCCTGTGAAATGAAAAAAAAAACAATATAAACAAATATACATACATATAAATATATATGTATGTATATGAAAAAGACAAGCGCTTACAATTCCAGTTGGGAGGGTTGCCACATAAAACCTTCTTTTTTACAAGAATCACTTGAGCGTAACATAAAAAAAAAAAACACACTAAATAAACGTAGTCAGGGACAGACTTGATAGATATACGAGGCATGGGAGCTATTCACATTTACAACTACAAAGCCAAATAAACAAGTCGAAAGGGAAAAATTGAAAGTATGCAAGCAATAAATACCCTGTATTATCTCAAATCTATTGTGGGATAAATCTATTAAATGAATATAAGGTAGCTCCTGGAGGATTACAATATTATAAATATATATGTAGGTAAAAATATGCATATATTTCCTTAACTATAAATCTATATGCTCCTTACATTCTCGTAATAACTATTGCATATTGACACAGCAGATACCATGTAATGCATTTAAGCTCTATTTAAGTGATATTTACACTCATATTTAGTTCAAGAAATTCTAGAAAGTTTGAATTATATTCAAATTAACGACTTTCATCAACTTTACCACTGTCACAAAATTTGCAAAATATTTGCTTTTATTTATTATATTAATTGGTTGCTTAACACTTGTCGCACTACTGTTTCAATGAACACAGGTGTATATATAAATCACATATTTAATATAAATATGTACAGATATACATACATACATATATACTTATGTACACATATGTATCTCTAACATATGTATGCTCCAACGTTCATTTGCATATCTACATCATCTTCGTTTTACACTTTTCTTTTAATGGGTACAGGGCATACACTTATTGGCACGTATGCACATATATGTGTGTGAATATATGTATGTTTGTTAGTCTGTGTTTGTGCACTTCCGTTTGCTGTTTGGTTTAGCCATAAAGAGAGTTGATGCATGCATTCTACCACTCTCACACTCACACACAACCACTCTCTCTCTCTCTATCTTTGACTCTCTTCGATCGGCGCTCTTTACTTACACGTGTTACAATCACCATGTTCGTCGTCCTTCATTTACTGCTCCTGGCGCTCTCTGGCATTCAAATGCAAAGCCCGTTTAGCTCTGAAAGCAGAGGAGAAGAGAACAAATCAGATAAGATAAGAGAAGACTGAAGACAAAAGAGTAATAACAATAAAAAGAAGAAAATAACAAGTTGCTGCAGGCGCTTAAAACCGGCTTTAATATTGAAAAAAAAAAAAAAAAAAAAACAAGTAGAAGAGTTGGAAATTAAGGTGAAGTTTACGGTAAATTGAAAGAATTTACACAGTTGTCGTCTTCTGCTGCTGCTGTTTCTTCTGCCTCTTCTTCTTTAGTAGAAACGTCTCTGTTCATTTCCTCATTTCTTTTTTGGCGACAATTTGATTATTGTTGTTATTTTTTCTTAAAGGGAAACTAAAAGTCAAAACCTTAACAAAAGAAGAAGAAGAAGAAGCAGACAAAATATCGAGAGACAACAAAGCCAAAGCCAAAATATAAAAAATAAGCCTTTAGATATGCAAAAAAGGCCAACGCACAATTTCACTTTTAATAATTGTATTTATTGTCGTTGTGTTGTTGTTGTTGTATTTAGCTCCCAATCAGAACGATCATTGCGTTTTGTTATGCAAATAATAATAAATGTGTTTTGCTTAGTTTGGCTTATTGGAACTTTATTTTTGGATTTGTTTTCATTGAAAATATTTACTTTCATTGCTTATACGGCGCTTTGGGCCATAGAAATTTGTGGGCCAAATGAAAGGTGAGGACCAACGCTTATATTTATGTATGTGATATTTTAATTGAAAAAAAGAACTATGACTAATTGGGAAAAACATTTATGACTCGTTTAAATAACATATATACATATATCTGTCTACATACATTTATTTTAATAATTTCAACTCAGCTTATCTACAGAAATGGCTAGTTTGATTGTAAATCAGTTGTGTATACATATGTATTTATACTAAATTAGTTTGCGATTAAAAAAATATTTTCAAGTAATCTTGGACCTGGTAAAAATGCGTCATAAGCTAATTGCACAGTTGGAGGCGTCGCTATATATACACATATGCATTGCCTGTATACATATATATATATATATATATATATACATATATATGTGTGTGTAATTGCAGACAGCTAGTTTTTGTGGCACACACACACACACACACACATAATAAAGTACGTTAAATAGTCTGGTTACGCTCTGACGATCAAAATACAATCCACCCCACATTAAGCTACAGAGAGCATGAAAGAGAGAGACAATGTGGGAGAGTGAGAGAGCGAGGAAGAGCCAAAGACAGGTAAGTGCTCAAGTGTTCTACACTCAACATTATTTAAATGCGGATTGCCTAATAATGTTATCAGTAGACAAGCAACTGATAAGCCCTGACGACTGTTACACTGGGCATGACCAAAGAACAAAATAAACAAACAGTAAATATAAACATTGTCATTGAAGTTAAAGCACGTTCCAATTGCATATTCGGATGGTTCTAGTTGGAATTTGTGGAAGAGTGGACAGGTAAGCATAATATTCTGCTTGGATTGTGATATTAATAACAAAGATACCCTATCTGATTAGAGTTTGCCCGTTTTAATTTCTATGGTATCGTACATGAATTCTAATTAGAATGAGATAAGAAGTGAACCAATGCAACAAATTACTTTATTTATCATTACGACCTAATAAGAATACGCGTTTGCCCATTTCGGCGAAGCTGTATAACAGAATATACGTAATTCTGATTGGCATTCGACAATGCATACATATGTTGTATACATACATATATATTACTAGATTTTGCAACTCAGTTCTGTCGCACTCAAACTAATTAGTATATATCAGCACGTTTCTACAGAGTATGTGAATTTCTTATTAGATTCGAGACACGATTTCTGCTATAAACTATCTAATTAGAATTTGGCAAAAAAAAACCGTAACAGTGCATGCATGTCAGCGATAACAGCGGCTAAAAAGAGATATATCTGATTTGTATATACTATATCACATTTCAACACGTATGGGATTAGCACGTGCCTGTGTGTGCGTACGCATGAATGTGTGTGTGTGTGTGTGTGTGTGAACGAATGCATGTGTGCAGAGTTCACCAAGTCATTAGTGAAAGTTCGTACAGCGCTGCCACGTACATTACGTTTTAACTATAAGTATAATGTCTATCTGCATGTTAACATATCGCATACTTCACAAAAAGAAAAAATCGCTTTTTGTTGCTGTTGTTTTTGTTTCACTTTGACATTAACAGCACTTCAACTGTTAAGGCTGCAGTGGCGTATAAGAAGCATTTACCGCTGCTCTCTTTTACGTCTTCCAAAATATACAAAGCGCGTTGTATTAGTTATGACTGCTATGCGTGTATGTGTGTGTGTGTGTGTGTGTGTGTGTGCATTTGTGTTTTTTTTTTTTTATTATGCCGATGCCGACCTTAAAAAAGTTTCACCAAACAAACAGAAAGTCGCAGTCAACGCTGCCGTCGCTGGCTGCGTGTGGCGGCTGCAAAGTCGCGAAAGCTGCAAAGCCAACAACAACAACAATAGCAGAGAAGCAAAAACAAAATACACATTAAGTGTAGCGTTTTAGGTGTTTTTATTGAAAAGGGTTCTCAGCGCAGCAAGCTACAAAATGTCCCGTTGTGCAACAAACCGGCCAAACAAGTGCTGTTGTTGTTGTATAAAATTCTAACCCCGGCTCAAGCGCAAGCTCAAGGCTTGAGAGCAGCAAGCTATCCACTTTTTTTTCTTTCCAACTTTTCTATGAATTGAATGTGTGTGAGCAAAAAAAGAAGGAGGCAGAGGTAGAGAGCGCGCAGTGTGGAGGCACCCATTTATACGAATGTGCAGTGTGAGCCGCTCTTTACACAGGGCACTCTCTTTAACAGGTGTCCAAGTGTGTGTGTGTGTGTCTTGACGTGCTGTTATTTATTAAACTCTTTCGCTCTTTCGCGCTCTCTCTCGCTGTTTGCACCTATGTGTGTGTGTTTATGTGTATGCGCTTATTAGTACCGTTCTAGTCAACGAAACCTGAAGCGTAGCTAACCATAATTTGGTCAGAGGCTTAGCCATAATGCAGCCACGTCTCAGCTCATCTGTTGATACACACACACACACACACACACACACATACAGATGGGTGTCAGTTTCACTTATGACCCTTAAAAAACAGTAATACCTACGCCCTTGGCTATCTCTGATACTCTTATTAGTTTTTCAGCGCACTTTTCTAGTTTTACACACACACACTAGCACATAACTTGCAGGGTGAATGCACTCATGTTTTTTTACACCATTATTGAGTTTTAAGAGAGCATTTGACTGTTTAAAACAACGTTCGATAACAAACGAATCTTTTTTCTCATGTTCTAAGCCAACAGCTATTCGCGTATATACTATAATTAACACTTTGTTCACTTTTCAGCCCCGTTTAGGTACGAGTTCCAGTTCCAGACCCAGACCAGATCCAGAGTCAGAGTCGGGCCGAAACTTGTAGCAATGGGAGATTTTTGTTGAAGCGGTATATTCTTTAAAACAGGTTACATAAATAGGTCACGCACCATCGAGTGCCAGTGAGTGCGAGTGCAGTCGCGCAACAGGTTAACAATGGCCGCTTGGACTTTAACTTTGAGTTTAACTTAAATGAAAAATAATTGCCATCATTAAGTACACACGCGTAAACACATTTGCTTAGCTAATTTTGTTATTGACTTGGGTGCTTATTTTCTTTCTTTCTTCTTTTTCTTTCTTTCTAGCTGTTGCTTTTTAACGGTAGTTACCTCAACAACCAAAATAACCAACCGAGCACAAAACCGAACACAACCGATCGTTGCTAACAAAATTTGTGAACTGTCGGCAATGTGACCTGTCTACGATACTAAAGAAAAGTCTGCTTAACTGTAGCAGTGTGACCAAACTGTTTATTGGTCAAATGGTAAGTCTTTTTAATTGTGACCGTTTATAAACAATTTCTGACGTCATCTGTGCGTTTGTTGCTTATTAAATTTTTCTAGTGGTGCAAGTGTGCTGAACATTTTTTTTTGGTTAATGCAGCACAGATGTTGATATTGTATAAATGTTTATTTTTGGTTTGTATTATTATTATTTTTAAATTGTATTATTGCAGCAAATGATTGAGGATTACCAGAAAGTACACATTTAGTCAAAGAGAGTGTTAAATAGATTGTCTGATGTCCGATTCTTTGAAAATGTTACGTCACAAAAGCGTTCGCGTTATAATAATTGAACCGTTCTTTGCGTAACCTAAGGAGTCATAGCAACGGCTGTCGATTATCCCTTCAAAAAATACTTAACGACGCCATTGCTAATGCCAAAAATAAAATCACGCACACAATTGAAAACCCTGTTTTCAGCATGCACGCACCCGCCTTATGCGTTCTGTAATGTGCATTTGAAACATGAATGGACAAAATTAGGTCTAACCGTTACGTGACAGGTTACGTCGTAAAATGTTACGTAAACTGCTAAAAGAGGCTAATTGTGTATGTATGTGTGTAGTGTAAGTTCTCTTGTAATTTAATATTTATTGTATTCGGGATCCTGATATTATTATAAATAAGTTCCAATCATTTTTTGTAGAAATATAAGAAATAAATACATTTTTTGTATACAAATCTAACTAAATATTTAACAAAATAATTAGATATCTTAAGTTCTATTATAACTAATGAATAAAATAATTCTCAATTGGTTTTGAATTTCTGCAAAAACTTGAACAGGTAGAAAGCCCGCTGGAAGCGTGAAAAAATAAACACTACAGCTGGCAACACTGGCTGCCGTGCATACTGTACCTCAAGTTAAAAGCGGGCAAAATACTGATAAAAAATAACATGTATGTACATTCGTACAGTTATACATATGCATATATATGTATGTATTTATTATTTATTTTTGTATTATTGAATTGTTTTTTAGTTCTTTAGGTGGTCAGTGAATGCATCCAAATTTGTTTGAAATTTTACTTTTGTATTATAAAGAGCTGAAGTGCGCTGGGCGGGCCGTAGTCGGGGAGGTGAATAAAAAAGGGGGTAGCGGATAAATGGGACAAATTTAGCAGAACTTCCACCGATTGCCGCATTCGTTGCACATGACGAACGTGGTCATCGGTTCGTCGGCGGATCGCGTCTGCAGCTGGTTGTAGGTGCAGTTCCGCTTTTTGCACTTGCCGCACTTCAGTAGATCCGTTTTGGTACCTTGCACGGTGGCCAGCTGGGCGTCGTTGATTGCCTCCTTGACGAACTTTTCGCGCAGCTTCTTCATTTCGTCGCTGGCCATCTCCTCCGGTGTCATTTTGGCCAGCTGCTTGGCAGAGACGGCGCCGCACATGAAATTACCACGCAGGCCCGGATTTTTCGGATCTTTCAGATTGGCGACTCTCGATCGGATGCGATTCTTGTACTTCATATCGGTATTCTTGAACTCCGAGTAGATGGCATCCTCCAGCTCGGCGGCCATCTCTTCGGGCTCGGCACAGCCCTCGGGCACCTCGCCCATCTTCAGCGCATTCGTCAGCATCTCACGGCATTTGAGACGAACTGCATCGGTCATGCCCCCGGCTGGAAATGACGTTTGCGCCGACGATGGCTTCTTCTCATCCCTCTTATCCTTTGTCGAACTACTGCTGCTGGACTTGTCTTTGCCGCTGGAACTAGATTTGCTGGCGCTCGATGTTGACTTTGATGAACTGTTGCTGCTCTCTTTATTGCCTCCAGCTCCGATCGCCTCTTTGGGCGTGGAGTTGCTGTTGGTATTGGCCGTGGGTGGTGCCGGACTGGCCAGGAAACGTTTCCAATTCTTGATTAAAGTCTTCGCCAGGGCAATCACCTCGTCATCCTTGCTGCTCTTGCGCAGCTCATTCACCGTCATCCCGATGCGTGTCTTGGTCAAGATTTCCAGATTAATATTGAGGGTTTGCAGTGCCTTGAGCAAATCAAGCGCCTGATCCTGGCCCTGTAACATTCAACGAAATATAGGCGCTAATTATAGACAAACTATATATTAACCTAACTATAATTTAATTGCATTTACTTACTGTTCCATCGCTGGAAGTTGAAATTTTGCCAATTTTCTTTTGAATCCGAAACACTTCGTCCTCGACGCTCATTTTCTCGACAGGTTTGAAATCTGGTTAAATGAGAATGTTTGACAGAACAGAGGTTATGTTAAATGTGGTTTAATTAGTTTCAGTTATTGCTTTTCAATGTGTTTCCTTAGTTTAGTTTGTCGCAATTAGTCTATTACATTATTTCCCTCCAATAAAATGTTGTTTACTAATTTTTCTTTTATGTATTCTTTAGAGTTATTCTATTCTAGAACTAGTTCCAAATGCCGCGGCCGCCGCATATGCTGAACACGTAAGAGTGCCTTTTTGAGTAGGTGCTGTTAACAGTGCAATGGTATTTTTATGTTGATGCAACAACGGTCACATTGTCATCCTCTGCTAAGTGCCAAAAGCTATTTTGCAGTGTTAACGTTTCGAACTGGACGCGCTGAAAATTAATAAAAAAAGAAACTTGGCGTGTGTGTTTTAATTAAATCAGTTCTTTATAAGTGGTGAGTACATTTTGTTTTTTAATGGTGTAAAATAATAAAAATAGAGTTGTGCAAGGAAAAAGTTATACTGTCTGCTTTTTCTGCAAATTTTTAAAACGATAAATGCGTTTATTCGTAAAATATTATCAGAGACCTTAACATGTTTATTTGCAAATATAGAGTAGTTCATTTATATAAAAATATTTAAAAAATGTATATAAGAATGCCTCTAACAATAGAGCATCCGAACATTATTTCACAATTATTAATTTTTGCTCAATTCTCAATTCTCCTGCACTTCTCTTTCACCGTTATATTTCAGAGTTGCCAACATCCCGCTGGCAGCCATATATTGCTTGACGCTCTTAAAATTTTGCACAGGTCAGCAGCGTTGGCAACCCTGGTGCTGAAGTAAACGGCAAATTCCAAAATGTCAGCTTCAGATTCCTCTGTGATCTGCTCTTTCGTACTTCACTTTAATGCTTTCATTGTAATTTTACAGTCATCCTGTTCGGACGGTAACGGAACGTAGTGTGAAAACTTGGACATTACCAAAAATAAATAATACTCAATAGATAGTTAGGTGAGTTTTAAGTGCAATTATTTTAACTAAACCAAATTGAGTTAAAAGGAAAGATGCAATATTCAGTGTACGAAGTTTTTGTATTTCGTTTAATTTAATGTTCATTTCATGACTTTCATTTCGATTTTGCCTTTCGCGTTTGTTTTATTTTTGACGTGAGTCCATTTCGTACTTTTTTTTTATTCTGCCTTTTCTCCTTATGTTAGGCTTGTGTACGAGTTGCTGTGATTCTTATAAGTTTTATGCAAATAGAAGTTTACAACGAGGAAAATGCATCTGTCTGCCTGCCGGGGCAATGATTCGTTCATAAAACACGCGCGCAGCGCAAATTGCGGCACGCTGCGCACAATGAGAACAAGCACAATCATGTTTGCTCTTTAATGTTGCGTGATTTATAACGGTATTTGTGCGAACAAAAAAGCATATCCATAAAAACAAAGTAAATAATATATTGTAATATGTTCTATATATATTTTTTAATCATATATAATATATATATCATATATAAATATATATATTTTTTTTTCAAATATGTATGTATGTGTGTCATTAAGGAATTATTGCGAGATTTGATTGAGGCTGTTTAAATTTTTTATACTCATAACTCTTACCGCCCTGCCCCATTGAAGAAGAGGGTGCTCTTTATGCTATTCATAGTAGTAACTATGTACATATTTTATTCCTAACTATATCTATTTTCATCTCAAAAGACATTCACAATTTTTAGTGGTAATTTGTTTGTAGTCTTTCGGAAGCTCCTGATTTCAGTATACATTGTCAATTTATCCCATTACAATGAACTATTTGAAGTTTAAATATACTGTCCAACTAAAAGAACCCTGACACATACATATAGTCGCACCTATCCTCATGGGCAAATCATAAGTTTAAATATAATAATTAATAATAATAATTATAATTAAATTCAACACAACGAAAAAAGTTTTTTTTTTTTTTTCTTTATTTTTATCAAATAATTTTTATATATTTTTTTTTGTGGTTTTAAACGAGTTTCTCTCAACTTTTTTGTTGAATTGGGTTGTTTTTCATATTCTCTTTGGGGTCAAAATACAATACAATATTAGTCAAAAAATGTATTTTGTTTGTTTTTGTTTTTTTCATTTTCATTTTGGATTAGTGGTTTAAGTCGTAAAATTGTTGCCATTTCATTCAAGTATTGTTTATAATCAACTTCTTTAAATACATATATATTTCTATATATATATTTCTATATATATATATTCATTTATTTTTAAGAGATATTTTTATACAATTTCTAATTGTAAAAGCATAAAACTTTACAGATTACATGATTTTGGGATTGGTTTTTTCTTCCTGTGTTGTAATTGTTTATTTTCTGTTTTTATTTTTTCGTTTTTTTTTTTTACTTCTTACTTTGCCTTGAAAGCGATAGTCGCATGTTTGTGGATGTTTGTGTTTAGCTCTACTACTAGTAAGGTTTTTTTTTTAATATATATTTTGCTCCAATAGTTAATATAAATTTTTTATTTATTTTGTATAAGGCTTAAATTTAAATTGTTTGTCAGCGTGTGTGTGTGTGTGGGTGCTTTGATTAAATTTATTATATATGATGCATATTAATTTGTTTTTATAATATAATAGAGCATGCATCATAGCGGTATACGTATATATATAATTGTATACATATAGTATTTTAAGGTTTTTTTTTTTTAAGAAACACAATTACAAGTTTTTAACACTTTTTTTGTATAGTTTTTCTTCTATTTTTGTGGACTACAAAGTTTTGCGTTTTTTTTTTTTCGTTTTTGTTCATTTATTAATTTTTAAAATACAATTTTAACACAGTAAAAATTAAAAAAAAAAGAAAATGCATTTTTATATGAGGGCGTATACATATAAAAATGTGTTTTATTTTTAACAAAATTAAATGGGTTTTGTTTTTTTTGCATGATTAATTGGCTTCCCATCGATGAGAAAAGTTTAGTTCGTGATGTTTTTCAATTTTCTCACTGGAAAGCGAACTGTACTCGTATGATATTATCAAATTTGAAACAGTGCAAAGAAAATATAAAAATGAAAAAAATTGAAATAAAAAACAAATTTACAATGCGTGTCATAGTAATAGAAACTTGGCTCTTTAGTTTTTGCTCTCTAAATTGCTTTTGCTTATGATTTACAGTTTGGTTTTCTTCTCATGTATATATATAGATATATATATATATTTTAATTGTATATATATTTATAATTTCTTTCATTTGCTCTTATTGTTTTTCTCATTCTCAAATTTATTTGTTTTTGTTGCTTTTGGCTTTGGCTGCGCTGCGGCCGCCTAAAATGAAATCAAATTTTTCAACTCTTGCTTACAGTTCATATGTTTGTGTGTGTGTGGGTGTGTGTATGAGTGTGGGTGTGAGTGTGAGTGATATATATATTGGTTATCTGTTCCTGCTCCTAATCTGCAGACACCAACTCTTAAAAATTGAATGCACGCCCCGGCGGCTCTATCGAGCGCCTCCCAACCTCAGCTCCTCTCTGCTCTTCCAAAATTTAATCTCCATATTCAGCTTAGGCGAGCGTTGGGAACTGACGCTCATCGTTGACCTTGGGTGCAGCATTCTGTTGCCGCTCGTTGCCAAAACGCTTGCCAGCATGTCCGCCTCCAATGCCGCCGCCCAAGCCGCGACGCTCAATCGGCGGCCGGTTACCACCATCGGCACGAACAGATGAGCCATTGCCACCGCTGCGATCCGCGTTGCCGCCATCGGCATTGTTGCCGCCTTGGTGTCCACCGCTCTGCTGCGGTCCGCCACGATTGCCCTCGTTGCGTGGTCCGCCGCCGCGTGGTCCGTTGCGACCGCGTCCATTGAAGTTGCCGGCGCCGCCGCCACGGCGACCGTCGTTGAAGTTGAATTGAATGTCAAGGACGCGCTGCTGACGGCCGACGCGTTGCGGATACATGGCAGGATCGTATTCAAGTTCCTCTTCGCTTTCGTTCTCCTTCTTTTTGTTATTGTTCAGCACAATCATTTTCTTCCATTGCGACGTGTCCTCACCTGCAGCATAAGATACATATATTAAATTGTAATTTAAGTTTCGAATTATAGATCGGAGACATATACGTCTAGTATACAAGAATGCTTGAAATTAAATATTGGATGAAGAGTATTTATAACTATAGTATTTAGTTAACTAAACTAGTTCAATTGTTCGTACTCTTAATACCCAATATATAATAATAGACTATAATTATTGTCCAGCTTTACTTTGATCATATATTCCTTATCTATATTCAACCCACCTTCGCCGGCTTTGCGTATGTTGAACTTGGGCTTGATGCGCTGCTGCTGTTGGGCCTTCCATTCGTCTAGGGTCAGCTCTTTGGTCTCTTCTTCTGGCGGTGTTTGTTCGTTCGATTGCTCATTACCAGATTCGTCGGCCTTGCCTTCGGTATTGTTGGAGTTGTTTGCGTTTGACTCATTGTTGTTGCCGCCTTCATTGCTCTTGTTAACATCATCGATGGCCTCCTTAACCGAACCCCAGTTGTGAGCGCCAGCTCCATCGCGTTTATCAATTGCCTTGACACCTGGTTTTTTATTAAAAAAAAAATATATATATAATTATATAATGTATACATATAAATATATATATTCCTTTACATCAGTCTATTCGAATTGGTTAGTGTAAATTGAATCTTATCAGGTTCTAGATTATAGTGGAAAATCTTTGATAAGAAACTAGGGGCTGGAAAGTGTTGACCTCTATATGACAAGCTTTTGGAATTATTATTATTATTATTTTTTTTAATAAATAATGCTTATAAAATGACAGTTTCTTTAGTTCCTGAGCAAAATCTATAACATATTCGAGCACCTCTAGTGCCCCACGGTTATGTGTGTGTTCGTTGCCCCCCTTCTAAGAAATGTTCCATGGCGTGGAAAACTTGTGTGGGATAGCCATGTATAAGGCTGATGTGCTTTGTGGGTTGGTTGCGGGGGAGGGGGCCCGTAGTAGAATCAAACTATTTTTAAACATATTTCTATACAGTGTGTTTTGTGAGTGAGGCTAAAGAAATGTGCGCCACAGCTCATTTCTTTTCTTTACAGTTCTAAAATATGAATTCTGAATGAGTAAAATCAAGAAATGCGCCCGTGCCCGAGTGTAATTAGTAGGGGTAAACCTCTTGGGGTTAGGAATAATCAGAAATAATAATAATAAAACCTATATATATATATATATATATATATATATATATATATATATATATATATAAACAGAGATATACATATTTGTATATCTATATATAACATATATTTAGATATACATGTAACTGCATATAGCTCACCAGTTCTATCAGAGCCGGATTGACGATCAAATTCACGTTTACGATTGTTGCCCTCAAAGTTGCGATTCTGGCGCTGTGGCCGATCGCCACCAAAGCCGCCGGAGGCGCGGTATGGTCGAGGATTGCCATCGGCACCAGTCGAATTGCCAGAGTTGCCACCTGGAGCGCCATTTTCGCGCACGTTGCGGCGATTGTTGCGCTGCTCGCGCGTTACCTCACCCCCGGCGCCACCGCCACCTCCTCCATTCTGTTGACGAAAATTGACATTGCGCTGTTGTTGTTGTTGTTGCTGCCCTTGACCAGTTTCACGTGTTTTGCGCGCAGCGACCGCCGAGCCAGCCCCAGCCCCACCTTGTTTCCCATTCAGTTTGTCATTGTTGTTGTTGCCCTGTGCCGTTTTCTTGCCATCATTTTTGTTGAGTGCACCTGGTTTGTTTTCCTTTTCGGCTTGATTTGGCTTTTTGTTCGCGGCGGCTGCTGAGGCTGTGCCCGCTGGCTGCTTCGCTGCTTTGGCATTTGGCGCCGTTTTTGTGTTGCCAGCCGCTGCTGAGGCGCCAGTTGATGGTTGCTGCTTCTTCTTGGCCGCGACAAGATTATCTAATGGATCGCCAACATCGTCGTCCATGAACAAGAGTTCATAACGATTTTTACCGGCGCTATCCATGTTGTTGTTGTTGCTTCTATTGCTGTGTTGTACTTGCAATATAATCTTCCGATTGATTTTTCCACACACAACTGATTTTTATGCGAAAATCACACACAGAATTTCAGAGTTTTCTGTCAGAAAAAAACTCGTGTGTGTTTGGTCGCTGCTGCTGCGCCTATAAATGTAAATGTATATATTAGTATGCGTGTTTTAAAGAGTGTGTATTTGTTTGTTAATGTATGTGTGTGAATGTGTGAGCGAGTGTGTGTTTGAGAATATAAGAAATTCGTTTTTTTAGTCTTGCTTTTTGCTATTTTTTTTTCTTTTCCTCGTCGTGTGGTGTGTGGTTGCCTGGCTGCGCTCTAACCTTAATTTTCTGCGTTTCTGCTTTGGCTGCTACACACAAGCGTGAACATCTACACACATATATACTCTACTCAAGCGCACATGTGTTCTACACTACCAGAAGGCAAGGCGAAAAAGCGCAAGCAGCATGCTGTCTGTGTATACATACACAGAACAGAGCAACTCACGTTTTTCATCTAACAGAGCGGAGCGCATTGGTGCGCTTAACATGAGCTCATTTCTGCGTCGGTGAATGGCAAAGAAATGACATACTGAAAACGTAGTTGTGTTTAGTGTGCACGTTCTTTTCTTTATAGCGGTAAATTTGAATATGTTGTATATGTATACATATATGAATATGAGCTGAGTTTATTAATAATTATTATTTCAATCTTTCAGCTTAGTTAACGATAAAGAGCAAACATGTCTGACTGGGAAGATGAGGTGAGTTGATATTCATTCATACAAATACATATGTTTTTTTTTTGTACATTTTCATTTAGCCTGTTGTGCCAGATCGTAAATTACGTGATAATGCCATTCGGAGTGAAAAGGAGGCTCCATTGAAATCCAAGGAGATATCAGAATGGAGCGATGAGGACAAACCGAATGAGAATCGTCAGGGCGATGGCAATGGCTATCGTGAGCGTCGTGATAATGGTGGAGGAGGCGGAGGTGGAAATCGTGGACGTCGCGACGATGGCCAAGGTGGAGGCGGTGGCTATCGTGGACGTCGCGATGATGGCCAAGGAGGTGGAGGTGGCGGTGGCGGCTATCGCAGGCGTATGGATAACAACGAAGGAGGCGGAGAAGATAGAGGCTATCGTGGACGGAACAACGAAGGGGGCGGTTATCGCGGACGTCGCAATGAGAACGATGGTGAGTGATTCTACGCAAGCAATAATTTTCTATATATACATACGTATTTAGTAAGATTCTCATGAATCGTGAATTTATGTCCAACTATATGTTTTGTGTGTCGTTTGCTCTTGTATCGCCTCTGAATTGTCTGTAACGCTCCTAGCGGATCATTTGATGTTCTTCAACTTCAATGTGCCCAAGAGCTATGATAAGGAAACGATTGCAGCATTTTTAAAGGATCTAAGTCTTAATGCAGCCACTCAGTCACTCGCCGACTTACGTAAAAAGCGCGACTATTTGCTACAAGCTTTCAGAGAACTCGTTAAGCAGGAGTGGGCAAAATTGGAAGAATCGGAACATAAACAGCGAATGGAGGAATTGAAAAGATTATTTCCTGTCTCTGTTAAAATCGTTGATATACTGCCGGACATTGAAGAGTTACTCAATCAACCAGAAGACGAACTGCTGCAACTGCATCGTTTGGACCTGAATCTTCGACAAACGGGTGAGCAGCAGGAGGAACAGCTGCAACAGTTGCAGCAGCAGATGCAGCCGGAGCAGCAGTTGGAATCGGTACTGAATGAGGACGCAATTGTGGTGCCGGGAAACAGTCGAAAAGTTGTAACACGAACAAGCTACTCCACATCTGGCAGGAGAGATCGAAAGCTAGCCAAGGAACCGAATAATGAAAGTGTGATAAAACGCATCAGAAATTTGCTTAAAAATGCAGCTCGTAACTACGAACTAAATGATGGGGTCGCAGAGCCCGTCGATGAGGAATTGGCCATAGGAATGCCAACAGAGCGTACGAGTGGGGAGCAACGAGTGCCAACACGTTGGCTATCGGAGAACTTTATGCGCTTGCGAGAAATGCGACATCCACATTTCGCCGATTTAACTGAATTGCGGCAACCGATGTCTTGGCCATTGGGCGTCGACAAAAGGATTTGGCTGTCCAATCGACAGCCGCCGCTGGCACTGAACTTGTGGTTTGTGCATCGTGCCGGTGACTCGGATGCTAGGCGAGAGCAGCGGTTGGAACAGGATGAGCTGGATCTGGAGCTAGCGTTACCACGTCAGGATATGCAATCACGCAGTCAGAATACGCCCAGTCATGGTGGCTTGTTGCCGTTGAGTGTGCAGGATAGTGGAGGCAATGCGGCGCCAATGATCAGTAGCCATGCGGCATCACTCTCCAATGATGGGTATTTACTTCTGTCCCTCTCTAACTCTATAAGCAACAAAAGTCGTCAAACGATAGATCTTTCGAAACTGCTATTCCCTTTCATTTCCTTCCCGCTTGTTCTTATATTTATCTATGTCTCTCTTATCTATTTATGTATGCATACTGCTTCCGCTTAGTCTCAGTTTCCGAATGTCTCTTCTCTATTTAAAGATGACCACAGTTCGCTTTGGCCAGTTCAGCTTCGACTGAGTAATTTGACTGCCTTCGGCATAGCTAAATGCTTGCTATGGAACTTGTATTTATATCGATGGACCATCGCTTCATTGTAATATTCTGTACAGTATTCTTTCTCTATTTCTCTCTCTCTCTCTCTCTCTCTCTCTCTCTCTGTCTCTCTCTCATATAAGAGTTATATTATATAACTTTCTTACCATCTCCTTCTCTATTTCTTCTTCCATTTCTTTTCATCTATTTTGTTATCAAAAATTTCAATATCTCCTTCTATTCTATTTATCTTTCCATCTCTTTTTACCTATATTGGCATCTCCCTTACTTTATCTCTATCGCAATTCATTTATCCACTTTCTCTATTTGTCTCTTTCCAAGCAACTCCCTTTCTCCTTTTAGTATATATCTGCTCTTCTCATATTCCCATATTTTGCATCTCACTCCATAATTTTCTCTCTCTTTTTCCATGTCTATCTCTACTTCCCTATATATATAAGCCCCTCCTCTCTTTTTACATCTTTATCCACTCACCTTATGCTAAACTGCTTCGCCGCCACATTAGCCTTGGCTGAATTGGGGTATTATTTTCCTTTATATTGGTTTTGCTAAGAGTCGGTTGATTTATCTTTAAACACGCACCATATATTCATCTATTTTGGGATACGGACAATTTTGACATTCACTCGAAACATGTGAAACAAAAATGATTAAAGTGTGTGTGTGAATGCGATGTAGGCCTCATGTATGTATGTGTCTCTCTGTGTGTGTGTGTGTTGTGTTTGTGTATGTTTGTTTGCCTCGTTCGTAAATATAGAGTACAAACTCAACTGATATTAAACAGGCTGTGCGTAGGCTCAATGCTCTTTAGCTTTCCGATTTCGACTTTGACTTTTCTACAGCTCGCATGCTCGATCTCCTCTTTCTCTAAATATTGTGTTCAAAAATGTAGCTTTGGTAATTTGATTTTGAAATTTGATTTAAAATTGAATTCAAATGTTGTTAAACTGACCCAATAAATCATGTTCAATCGCTCAAATATTTTTATTGGAAGATTTATAGAGTATATTTTTCGATTTGCCATATCCAAAGTGTCTGTATCTCTGATATCTGAACAATAATTGAATGAAAGTTATCAGAGAGCATTAAGTTTGAGTTTCAAGACTAGTTTCAATAGCAAAGTTCCTTGGGCCTAGTGAGACAGTGGGACTTTCAGAATTTAGGAAGGAAGGACGGATGATGAACAACGAATTAAATAGTACTCTTATTCCGTGATCCAGTTTATATAGAAAGTTGCAATAATAATATAGAATTTGGATATTAATATGGAAATAGCTTTCTTCACAATTAATATCAAATTGAAACTGAATTAATTTCAAACTCATTTCTGGACACAATATTTCGTTTGGCCATTTGATGCTGTTGCTATCCCATGATTGACCTTATCACAATTCACAATTGCAATTGGTATTGGTATTCGCAGCCTTTCCGCCGTACAACTGACCAGCGGCGGCAATCAGGCAGCTAATTTATCAGCTGAAGATATCTATGCTTTGTGCCCACCACCGATGCCGCCTGTCACACCCATCGATGGGGACAATGGCAGCGGAGTGTCCATAGGAGAATCTGCTGTTGCTGCTGCTGCGGCATCGTCTTCTGTTGCTGTAGATGCGAATTTGTCGGCATCGCTGGCGTTGCGCTCGCGTCATGCATTCGCATCGACGCCTTATCGCACGCTGTTGCCGGCTATTGATGAGGAGCCACTGCAGCAGATGAGACCCTCGACAATGCCGCGAGTTCTGGAACTGAACGAGGCATCAACAGCCGATTCGTCAGCCGGAGCCACAGTAATTGAAGCAGTTGCTGTGGGGACAGTCGATATAGCTGTCTCGTTAACGCCACCAATGCCGCGTGATTGGACCTCGATATTTAGGCCACGCACTGCTCTGCCAAGTTACACGAGTGGCGTGGGATACGACAACCTTCTCACTCCGCCACGAGGTTTGCGCCGGCGCAAACGGAAACGCAGACAGGCAGGGGCAACAGCAGCAGCAGGAGAAGCAGCTGTGACAACAGCTCAAAATGAATTGGAGCAAATTGTGAATGTGCAGCCGCCCAGCAATGATGAGGTGATGCTGGACTTTTTGTCCAATCTCTTCCACCAAATATGGTCAGAAGTCGAGGAGCCAATGGAAGTGGCAGCAGCTAGACAAGTTGAGCCAGCGCCAGCTACGATTGAGATAACAGAGTTGCCTCCAGGAGCTGATGCTAGAGAGTTGATTGAGCATCAGCCAGCAGCTGCGGAAGCAAATGAAATGCTGGCTTCGTCCATGAGCATGGAGAGAACAACCGTTGTCGAGGTGACGGCGCCGCAAACTCTACCCAGCGACATAGATGGACTGCCCGAAGGATCAACGCTCGCCTTACCACTGCCCGAACCGGGGGACAGATCGCAAGAGCAGGCTTTGCCATTGCCCTTGAGCTTGGATGAGTTGCCTGAAATGCCGTTGGTGACTTCCATACAGATTATCCAACGGCCATCGAGCGCGGTGCTCAATGCTGGTCAATCCATAGCTGATCTGAATAAATCAACTGCTACGATAGAAAGCGCAACCGGTAAATCGTCTGGGGCAAAGGAAGAGACCCGCTTGAAGCGTGTGGAGAGAGAGTTGCGTGAGAGTCTCAGCTTCATTGTGGAGCACAAGCATCTGTTGCGCCTCATGGTCGATCATAATATCCACTTGAGCGGTAAACAACAGAGGGAGGATCAGCTAAGGAATCGCCATCGATCCGCCACACCCACCTGCATAAACTTCCCTCAGTCGGACGACAACGAGGACAGCAGCGAAGCCGTGCGATATGTCGCCATTCCAGCGATGTACACCTACGATCCACAGATCATACTGAAAATGTCGGAGGTGAAGCTGAGTGTGATGCATAAACTGATTGGCGCCTTGATCCGGAATGATCGTGTGGATTTGCGTGCGAAGGGTCTCTTCGAGACGCGATTGGAAGCAGCCATTGGCTATCGTGTGCTCTTCGAGTTGAAGGCAGCCGACATAATTATGCTCGATGCAGATGCTCGTTATGCAATGCTGTTGTAGAGGGAGAGACAGAGAGGGCGAGGAGATAAATAATCTTACGTAAGACGAAAAGAATTCGATCAAAAATGAATTTAATGAGATAATGTGGAGCGGAACTTAATTTTATCTGTACTCAATTTTAAAAAATTTATTATTAATAATAATCAAATGTCCATTTTGAGGCAAATGTAATTCAATATGCAGAACTTAAACATTTTATATATTTTAGTTTCAAGATTTACAAAATAGGGAAATCTGTTGAACAGGATTTTATGTTATTTTAATTTTGAGCATTTTAAAATTCTACTTATATTGCATATGAAATGAACAAATTTGAATAGAAAATGGAAAAAATTAGAGTTTTTTCTAGAGATATAATTTATAAAATAAAATAAACATATTTCAATACATAACATTCATTAATGAAATGCATACATACATTATGTTATGTTTTGAAATATGTGTATTGGGTTTTATTTAACTTTATATAAAATTACATGAGTATCTAAACCGATTTTATTTGATTGTTAAATTTTAAAAATATTTTAACTTTTATTTTTAAATAACGTATATATGGATATATTTTGTATAACTGCCTTACAAAATTTTAAATTATTAATTTAAATAGAATTTTCAATTACCATAAATTCTATATCAATTATGAATAAAAATATTGGAAATTAAAACAGGAATTGATTTTATAATTTATGAATTCAAAATGGAAAATGTAAAAACAAATTGATCTTTGATTGTAATACTCCTGAGTAGTAAATTTATTTTTCGTTTTTGTACACTTAACCTAACAAATAAATTTGAATATTATAAATTTAAATACTGAAAACTATTTATATGTTTGTTTGCTTGTCGTGTGTTTGTCCATGTTTCGCCTCAACTATTTAGATTATTTATTAATACAATATTACTGGAACAATTTCAATTTAGAGAACAACAGGGAAGGCGGCGGAGACGATCGCCGTAACCGTAAGCGTGATGGCGATGGCGACATGAACAACAATCATGATGATGCTGGCGAGGAGGGTGAGAAGCAGAAGCCCCGTGAGTTCTATATACCACCCGAGCCGACCAACGATGAGACTGAAATGTTCAGCACCGGCATCTCGTCGGGCATTAATTTTGCCAAGTATGATCATATACCTGTTAAGGTAGGTGTATATCAATTACTCTTGCGAATCGCCAATATATCTTCAATATATTCAGGTAACTGGCGAAAATGTGCCTTCTGCCATCAAGAGCTTTGATAAGGCACGCTTGCGTGGCAGTGTGCTGGACAATGTCGCCAAGTCGGGCTATGTGGTGCCGACGCCCATTCAGAAGGTGTCGATCCCAGTGATAGCCGAAGGACGCGATTTGATGGCCTGCGCCCAGACGGGCTCGGGCAAGACGGCAGCATTCCTCTTGCCCATTCTGAGTAACATTTTGGACGAGAGCCATGATCTGGAGATTGGCAAGCCGCAGGCAGTGATTGTGTCGCCGACCCGTGAGCTGGCCATTCAAATCTTCAATGAGGCCAGAAAGTTTGCGTATAGCACTTATCTGAAGATTAGCATTGTCTATGGGGGTACCTCGTTCAAGTATCAGAACGAGTGTATTACCAAGGGATGTCATGTGCTGATTGCGACACCAGGCCGCCTATTGGACTTCGTGGATCGCACCTTCATCACATTCAGTGATACGCGCTTTGTGGTGCTCGACGAGGCCGATCGCATGCTGGACATGGGCTTCTCGGACAGCATGCGCAAGATAATGCATCATCAGACAATGCGTGCCGAGCATCAGACGCTGATGTTCTCGGCCACTTTTCCGGAGGAGATACAGCGCCTGGCTGGTGAATTCTTACGCAATTATATATTTGTGACCGTTGGCGTGGTCGGTGGCGCCTGCTCCGATGTGCAGCAGACCATCTACGAGGTTAACAAGTTTAACAAGCGCTCCAAGTTGATGGTAAAGCGGGCAGATTGAGGCTGGGGGGATATTGAGTAAATTGAAGTTTATTTACATATACTTATTTTACAGGAAATTTTACGTGAGGGCGCCGATGGCACCATTGTCTTCGTGGAGACCAAACGTGCCGCTGATTTTCTGGCTTCGTTTTTCTCGGAAACCGAATTTCCAACTACGTCCATCCATGGCGATCGTTTGCAGAGTCAGCGCGAGCAGGCATTGCGTGACTTTAAGAATGGCACCATGAAGGTGCTCATTGCCACGTCCGTTGCATCACGTGGTCTTGGTGAGAGATTCCTCCAGCTATTTATCTATATTTTGTTTCAACTAAATCTTCCTTTTGATTAGATATTAAAAATGTGAAGCATGTGATTAACTATGACATGCCCTCAAATATCGATGATTATGTGCATCGCATTGGACGCACCGGGCGTGTGGGCAACAGTGGACGTGCCACATCCTTCTTTGATCCCGATCAGGATCGCGCCATTGCGGGCGATTTGATAAAGATCTTGAAGGGCTCTGGACAGGAGGTGCCCGATTTTCTTAAGGAAATTGGCGGCTGTGCAAGCTATGGCGGGGGCTCCAGTTTTGGTGGAATCGATGTGCGCGGTGGCGTAAGTAGTAAAATCCTCTTGCGAGGGCTATTTGACAAGTTTATACTTTTTTTATATTCTAATCTATTTTTGTATTTGTTTTTATAATTTGTATAACTAGGTTAATAATGCCAATCCAGCTAACTTGGAGGATGAAGAGGATTGGAATTAAATTAGTTTACCCTATATTACATAAATATCGACTCTTGCATACCAAAACATTAATAACAACAGCAAAAACAATAATTCTAACAAGCCGAACGACAGAAAAATAACAAAAGGAACAACCAGTAGAAGGAGCTACAACAAAAACAACAACATTAACATTCGGTATTACTTAACATAAATTATGTTAATCTTATAATTCATCTTATAACACAAAGTTATATGAATATTTAAAAAACAAAACTCGAGGATTATTCATTATTTTTGTTAAACACAATTACTTCAAATATGTTTAACATTTTATTAATCTGAATTAAATAAAATCATTTTTCGTTTGACAAAGCATTTATTCACGGCTTTCAATTAAATTTCTCTTAATAAACTCATCTTAATAAATTTAAAGAGAGCAAGACCAAAGGCAGCAGATCAAACTAACTGTCAGAGTTACAATTGTCATTCAGCTTACACTATGGAGAAAAGAGAGGCATGTGAATAGCCTTTGACAAGATAATAATATGTTTGCTCTTTTTGGGGTTTGCATTTGTAATGTGTTCGCTTGCTCTTTGCCTGCCATGTGCTGTGTTGTGCTCTGCTTTGTTATCTACCGGCTTTTTGCATGCTGTCTGCAGCATGTGGCTCCCTTAACGGGTCCCTGCAGGAATCGTGAGGCGTGCATGAAAACGAAAAAGGCAATACAAATTTTTGCTTTGCTATGTTTTTGTCTTTGAACACGCACGCACACTTTCACACACTCACACACATATACACTTACGCATACGCACACAACAAAATCAATAAATGCGAAACTCACCACGCGCGCTCTCGTGCTCTCTCTCTGCAACTGTGTTGAACTTTCGCTCTGCTTAGTATTTGCGTGTCATTTCAGTCTCTGACGGCATTTTCCAGCGGGTGAACGTTGTTTCGACCGGGTGCGCAATAAATTACAAAATTATAACATTTTGGTGGTATTTAATGAATTAAGAGTTTACATTTGCTTAAATCAAATGCAAATGCAGTGATGCGCGAGAAAGTGTGTCATACTTGAGTGAAAACAGTTTGCAATAAGTGAAGTTTGTTCGCGTTGCGCTTTGTTGTTGTTGTCGTTGTGGCATTGGTTTAACCTAAATCGCTTCTTAGCGATTATGAAATAACGGCTTCAAGTGCCATTCGTCGTTGTTGTTGCTGCGGCTTTGATGAACAGCAACAACAATAACAAGAATACCAGCAAGAGCAACAGCAACACTTGCAGCAGCAGCAGGAACAACAACTAAAAGTAGGCAACAAAAATGTAACTGTTTAGTGACGGCAACGCACATTGAACCCGAGCGGGGATGTTCTGTATGCAAGATCCCGTTACTTGAAATGTTACCCCGCGTGGTAAATAATCCCCCTGCCCGCGCACGCATGCTTAGCCGGCGTTGCGTGTGGAAGACTGCAAAATACAGTTTTTCGTCTTATTCCTTTTCTTTCCTTTTGTTTACAAAGTTCAACTGTGAATATGACTTGCTCTCTCTTGAGCTCTCTCACAGCTCCCTTCAAATGAATAACTGCACTTATTGAAATTTAACCAAAATTTACGGTTCTTAAGACATTGTCATTCGCACAGTGGGTTGTTTTTATGAATTTTTAATTCTGTAATTGAAGTTATTCGTGTAGTTCGCGTGTTTCACTTAGTTTGTTTTTCCGCAATTCATAAGCAATACCAGTGAATCGGCAATTTTTATGTTTAACTGTAAAAAAATGATTAATGAATGAATGTTTTTCCAGCAGACTTCCGTTAAACTTTTACGTAATAAACACGCCACGACATTCTTTTTTTTTAACAAAAAGCAAAACTACAATTTCGAGAAATAACTTATCGAAGAAAACTAATATTCAAAGTGAAGAAAAAAGACAACAAATTTGGAAAGAAAACAAACGGCAAACAAAACGCAATATAATAGAAAGCCACAAAAGAGACTAAAGGAAAAGACAATATTTGTTTTTAGTTTTATTTTTTATTATTTTCATTTTTATTTTGGCACACAATGAGCCAAAGTTTTGATAGTTTTACGCACGGCGGAGGCGGAGGTGGGGGCGGACGGCGAGACTATGCGGAGCGGCAGTCTTCGGAGGATGTGCCGGATTCGACGGCAACAACAACAACAACAACGACAGCCGGCGATTTAGCCGCTGGCACAGCGGCTGCCACACTGCGAGATGACGAATTCAGCGAGGATAACAATTTCGAATCGAATTTGCGACGTCGCAAAGGCAAAATAATATCCTGTGCCAAGGAGACAATTGAGAATGGTAAGAATGTCACTCTAATATATGCATGTTGCATATACATATATAATATTGCCTAGAAGCAATCCCTTTGAAAAGTATTTTTGATTACGAAAAAATCTACCTCTCATGTTTAATTATAATCTAATCATAAAAAAAATTAAATAACATTACAAAATCTAAAATCCCTTTGTCACTCTTGTACGATATACATAATGTATAAGCGATCGCTTCGAAAACTATTATCTTGTTTTATAAGAGTCTTTACTCTCTCTTAAATAGTCAAATTCTAGTAATGTTTTTTTTTTTTTTTTTTGGCTCACTTATTGACTTTGTAATTTGCCCAATAAACACACCCTTCTAGCACGCAATTCCCCACTCTTACTCTGTTTCTCTCTGCCTGTCTCTGTCTTTCTGTCTCAAGAGTTTCAGTCGAGACGCCAATTTCGTAGCTTGTTAATGGGCCAACCCTTATGCTTTGGGCAGCCTTAAGGTAAAGCCATAAATTTCATATGGATTTTTCTTCAATGTACTCTATTCGTATGATATGGAACACACGCAAAGCTCTTCACATCCTTGACCCATTAACATTAATTTACCACCTGAAGTGAATGTGGGAAAATTACTTACTGCTGGCCATTGCCATGTGGGCGCAAAAAATCGTTCGCATTAATTAAATTGAAAGTTAATATAAGAGAATTACGAATCTGCAGGCAAAGGCGCAGAAGAGCTTTAATAAAGTGTAGGGAAATGACGCTGTTGCCATCAGTACTGATCTCTTTAGCTTTACAGTCAAGAGCGACAGAGTTATTACAATATTGCGCATCCTTGAGTAAATGTGCAAGGCACAGGTATAAGAAAGTCTAGGAGTAAAAGAGATGACGTTATGCATTTTGATCTCTTTAATTTTGCACTCAAGAGCGGACGGGAGAGAGCAGAACATTCAGCTTCTCTTTTATTATATTATATGTGCAAATGCAGGCTTCATTAAATATAAGCACAAGTGTGTGTATGAATGTGCACAGCGCTGCTGCCATTATTGGCGCCGATCTATTTATAGAGCGTATATTGCATATGTGTGCCTCTCCTTTTGGTGCAATGGTATTGCATTCGTGTGAAATAGAGAGAGCGCTCGGCTATGTCGGCAATACGCATTTGCTCAGGGAGCGCTGCTGCCATTGGTTGAATTGTCTTTGATCTCCTTGTTGTAAGAGTGAGCAAGGTAGATGAGCTGAGAGCGTAGGCTTTGGTTGTGTTCATCGTGTAGTTATAAAAGCTTAACGAATCGAATGGACTTTGTTTATCTGCTGTGTTTATCTGCATTGAAATGAATTAAAGAATATAGAGAAGAATATGCATATGGTTTTAACTTCTCAATTGCGCAACGCATTTCTTGTCAAATATTGTTCACTCAAACACAAAATGGCGGACAATTGGAATGACCTAAGATTTCCAGGAAAATATAATCAAGGAGACAGAAACAAGTAAGGGCAAATGAGGAATAATATGAATAATAAATGAGCAATTTCTGTCAACTGTCAACGGGCAAAGAAGAGATTAAATTAATGCTGCAATTTGCGCCGCGCATAATAATTTCATGAAATCATAAAATAACAAGTAAGAAGACTCTAGTCGATGCTGCTCGACTAGGAGATACCCTGAACCCTCCAAGCTGATATTCTTATCATTCTGCACTTCTATTATGCACGCACACATAAATACACATGCATCCACCCTCACGCGCCCGCGCTCTGCTAACTGCGCAGGAAGCAGCGACTGCGCTTGGGCTGCGCTGCAGTGTGGGCAATAGTATGAGAATTTACTTGATGAATAACTTCGTTTATAAACATACGATCTTAATGAAATTTTCAGGGACGTAGTTATATGGTGATAAATGTGTGTACATTCCAAAGCACAAGTCTTAGTACTTGAAATAGCGTTTTTTGACAAATTGGGGGCGAGAGGGGCGTGGTATCCAAAATCTGTTGATTACAAAATGTTTGTATTCATCATATCTATATACACAGTAAATCTGAAGTCTCTTATGTCTAATAGTACTCCGATGAGGCTCAAAAAACAAAATCAATTTTTCGATTATTCTCGATAAAAAAGTTATCGGATGAGTTATCGAAAAAATAAAGCAAACTCGTACTGCGTATGGTATACACGAGTATGCACACAAAATTTCAGCTCTCTAGCTCTTATATCTTCTGAAATCTCGGCGTTCATACGGACGGACGGACGGACGACGGACGGACGGACGGACGGACGGACGGACGGACAGACGGACAGGGCTATATCGACTCAGCTCATCGTGCTGATCAAGAATATATATACTTTATGGGGTCTGCGATGATTCCTTCTGCCTGTTACATACTTTTACACAAAAACATTATACCCTGATTTCCCATTTTCAATGGGTTCAGGGTATAAAAAAATGAGAGGCAACCAAATATATTTGTGGAAATTAATGACAGAAAAGCTAAAGAGCTCAAGGCTCATAATAATTAAGTATTTTTGTTATAAGCAGATGGATCAGCGACTTTACACTTTACCAAAGAGTGAATATAATATTTATAACATTATACTGAGAGCCATTATTGTTTTTGTTGTTGAATGTCAGCAAAGCTTGTAAATAGAAGCAAATGTAAGATCGAAGCTCAGTAAATAAATAAGAATAATAAATACAAAAATATTTTCAATTTTTGAGGCAACAAAAGATATTTCTAAAATAAAAAGAATTCTTTTTTATTGTCCACTTTTTTTTGTATTTTAATTCATTATATTTAAGATCGCTTATCTTATTAGACCACCCTCGCAGCCACACACATACAAATGCAGTGTGTTGATTTCTGACTCTGTTTTTAGAAATAGCGAGGATTTCCGTGCGCCAAAAAGAAGCAAAAAAAAAAAAAAAGTCAGACATGACTTTTAAACTTTGCTCGCTTGACGTATAGCTACGCTCTCATCCTGACGCCGCATCGCCTCGCCACACCCCAATCTCGTCCTGCTAATGGCAAGAAGACGCAACTGCATCGCGTGCGTTGGCCTGGCGTGAAAATTTTCTAAAGTTTCACTTGGAATTGGGCACTGGCGTAGGAAAATGTAAGCAGCTCGTATCGATTTTTTTTTTAGCTGCGATAATGTCTGGCTGCCATTAGGGCAATCGTTAGGCTGCCTACCGCGCCTCGTAAGCCCCATTCTAGTTTAATATGCCATGTACTCTACATATATATTTGCCGTCACTGTTACAGGCCCCCTCCAACGTTGATTGTCTGGGCCCCATTGTCCGTGCTTAGTGTTTGTTTTTGTCCTTTTGATGATTGTTTTCGTTGTCAGCCCTATGAGCCCTATGAGCCAGCCCTTGCCTGTCGCCGGGCCATCAATCGAGGCGTCACCCGCAGACGTTTTATGGCTCCGAGGACTCTGGCAATAGATTGGCATTGCCTTCTGCTTTATTAACCCCTTAGCCTCGATTCGTTCGTCTGTTGTACGTCGGACAAATTACAATTTATTTCTTTCCCTCCCTCTCTATATAGTTTTTAGAGTATTTCACATGATTCATTTGTTATATAATTAACCGTAAGTCACTTCAAGTGTGAAAAGCTTATAACAGTATAAACTGAAATATATTTGAGCTGAGAAAAGATTTGTTTGCAAACAATCGAAAAGCCATTAAACCAGTTCAGCAAGCGCTACACAGAAAGGTCTCCTAGACTAATGGATAAATAATGCCCGCATCTGGCAACGCTTGCTATAATATGTATGAGGCGCCAGTTGGATGGGTATTTTTGATATCTAATGAAATTGAATTAAACGGGTCTATCAGCTGTGTGCAAACAATTAAAGCAGGTTGCAAAGTCAAGACCTAATATAGTGAAGATATTCTAATATAGCAGCACAATAGAGCTGACCTAGGGTGTATTATTGTTTGGTCTAAGTAAAAATGAAATAAGCGGGTATATTGGTTTTTGATAACAGCAAGATATAGTCGGGATACAGTTTGTTTTAATGTGTTAATAATAACTACAAAATCAACTTGAAATTTCAATATTTCCAATCGTATTATAAATTAATTATGTTTAGGTATTCAATAAAAATTTGATTAAGAAAATCTAGTAGAATCAATTTTTGATATTTAAAATATATACATTGTATATAAATAGAGTACATACTATAATAAAAATCTTTGTAAAGATCTAACTTAAGTTTTGGACCTACAAAACTTTTATCAAATTGTATGGAATATCATATGTAGTTCCATATCCATATTCTTTTAATATATAAAGTAACTTTTGGAGATCTCCAGGGTAGCTGTTAGTCAGGCCATCTCGATTAAAGCACTGATGTTTTTTTTATGCACATTTTCCTTTAGCTCAACTCAAATGGCAGACTTCAGGCAGATGTCCAACATTTTGTTGCGGCTTGCGAAAAAAAAATAAAATATATATATATATGAGAAATATGAGAGTACTATAAAAAAACGCTGTGTGCGGCTTTCTTTTATTTACGGTTGTTTTTACTGTTGCTTTTTGAGTCTTGCACAAAGAAATGTCAATATTGAATTTAATGAAAAACTATGTAACAATGCAATCTTGAAGATAATAAAAGAAAAGAGATCTTTAAATATGTATGAGAGTAATGCGATATTTGTGGAATTTACTTTAAGTAAATCGAATGTGTAAACAAATATTCAAAGCATTCATGGCTAAACTGAATCAGAGCCTTTCATGGCAATGAACCCATTGTGGTCCATTGTGCCTTCATTTTTCCACATATTTTGCATGTGAATTTCCAGAGTGAACCCATCAAAGCCGATTAAATTAGCTCGATAATGAAGCAATGCTAGCGGCTTATTTATGTTTCCTCTATGTGTTTTTGTGTGTGTGAGCTGTGAACCCGAAACTCAACTCAAAACAATATTTGCATATAAATTTTGGTTTGCCAACTGCTTGATGAGCATCGACGTTGACGAAGGCATCGGTGGAAGCGGGGAACGTTTTGATATGCAAATTCTGGTTTGATATGGAAATGTAGAATAAACTTTGGCCAACTTGTATAATCAGCAGCAATGTCCTGCGGATTTTCAATTAATCTGTATTTATTGAAATCAGCTTAAAGCGACAATTCGCTTGAATAGATAACATGGCATAATCGGGATTATAGGAGGGGTAAGGGATAATAAAATCAATAGAGTTTAAAGTGGCGCAGCTGAAAAATGTAAATTAAATAAGATTGGGTACATTGCCCAACTAAGTGAAAGCGTTAATTAATTGAAGTAACAGCTCTGCACAGTATTCAGAGTATCTCCAAGTCGAGCACTCCCGACTAGAGCACTCTCACTTATACGTTATTTGGTTCACAAAATTCAAATTTAATTTAAAACATTTACCATTCGAAATTGTTGAGTTATGCAAATGCTATCCATATCAAGTATTTCTATATTTATCTGGCAAGATTCACAAAGCATAGCGAATGCCTGTCCTGTGGCCAAGAAATTCCTCAGCTCCCAGTGTTCCTTCTGCTGTCTGCCGCAAAAGTTTTCATCTGCACGTTGCCAGCAGCCAATCTGTCAGTCTGTGCTCAGTCAGGCGCCCATTGAACTACCGTCAGGTGCAATATGTTTTTATGCACTGAACAAAATAATACAAAATAGAAAACACAAAAATACTAAATAAAATACTAAAATAATAAAATTTTATAAGAGAATATTGTTGATTTGTTTACATTTGGGTTTCCCCGAATTGTTGTTCACTTTTCATTTTGTACTTGAGTGTGCATATTTTTCTTTCAGTGTATTTACACATATGCAAACTATATTTTATTTAAACATTTACTCACAACAGCTGCACCTGCAAAGCTCAAGCCCAAAAATTGGTTTCCAGTTCAAGTGTTTCAACTGCCGTGATACCAAGTCAATGCCCATCATCATCATGAGCAACACCATCATCATCATCATCAGCATATCTTTGGCAGTCTGTGACATTAAGAGCAGCTTAATTTCCGTTAAACTTACGCTAAACTGCATAATGTAGTGTGTGTGTGTGTGAGTGTGTGTGTGTAGTGAGTGTGACACCTTCGATTGGAAGGCTAATGCGATTGGTTTCTGTCAACGATGTTTCATGTTTTAATTCCTTATTGATTAGCATCACGAATGCATTACGCAGCGGCAGCGGCAGCGGCAGCAGCAGCGTAAGCAGCCGCTGTTGCATTTGCTATGCATGTGAAGCATGTAATTCAATTCTGAGCATGCACATGCAAAGGGAACTTAGCTGTGAATGCGAGGACTATCAAGGAAACTGAAGGAGTAAGGGAAAGAAAGGGAGCAAACGAGGAAAAAAAGAGAGAGAAGAAAAAAAGAAAGAAAGAAGAAGAATAAGAGGAAAGAAGAGAGAAGAAAGAAGAAAGAAGAAAGAAGAAAGAAGAAGAAGAAAGAAGAAAGAAGAAGAAGAAAGAAGAAAGAAGAAAAGAAGAAGGAAGAAATAGAAGAAAGAAGAAGAAAGAGAAAGAAGAAAAGAAAGAAGAAAGAAGAAAGAAGAAAGAAGAAGAAGAAAGAAGAAAGAATAAGAAGAAACGAAGAAGAAGAAGAAGAAGAAGAAAGAAAGAAGAAGAAGAAGAAAGAAGAAAGAAGAAAGAAGAAAAAGAAGAAAGAAAAGAAGAAAGAAGAAAGAAGAAAGAAGAAAGACGAAAGAAGAAAGAAGAAAGAAGAAAGAAGAAAGAAGAAAGAAGAAAGAAGAAAGAAGAAAGAATAAAGAATAAATAATAAAGAAGAAAGAATAAATAAAAAATAATAAATAATAAATAATAAATAATAAATAATAAATAATAAATAATAAATAATAAATAATAAATAATAAATAATAAATAATAAATAATAAATAATAAATAATAAATAATAAATAATAAATAATAAATAATAAATAATAAATAATAAATAATAAATAATAAATAATAAAAAATAAATAAAAATAAATAATGAATAATATTTCAAAACTTGATATCCATCATGGAATGTCTTTTAAAGATACAACTTTGTTAACTTTTAGATATATGTATATCCATTTCAGTTGAGCGGCTTAGTATATTTTCTTTTGTCTAGTTTTAGCCTCAATTTGGGTTCAGCTAGCGCTATCTATTCATCTATTCATGTGTTAACCATGTGCAACAATTTCCTGTTGGCAACTGCTTGGGCATGTGGCACACGTAAACCAAATCCACTTCAGCTAACAAAATCCACTTCGCTTTGACTTCGGCCCTAAAGTGAAAATACCATCTCTTTTGGTAGTTTCGTTTCCTATTTTTCTCTTTCCAATCCCTGCAAAAGCTAATCTCAGCCGATCAATCTGCATTTTTCACATGCACATGCTATGTATATGTATATATGTATATATCTAGGTAGGTATCTAGACATTGTTGTACGTTTATGCCCATGTCCGGCGGACAACCGCAGGATGAGAACAAAAGAAACTAGCGTAGAAAGTTGCAGCAGTTGCTTTAGCCAGTTGCCACACCTGGCAAACCAACTAGGACTCATGGCTCCCACGCCCACTTCATTTGCCGTAAAACTGGCAAAAATACAGAAAAAAACAGGGCTTATAAAATTTTAGCAAAAGCATTTGGTTGTCTCTATTTATAAATAAATAAGCTGCATGTGTCTAAATATTTTGGCATACAGCCAATTCTGAGGCAACTTGTTTTCTCGCTTTCTTCGCTCTCCTTTCTCCCATGCATTTTCAAGTAAGAGCTGACATGTGCGAAGCGAAATCGAATAATCAATGCGAGCAAGTAAATGTCGAAGTCCTAGCGAAACTCTATTAATATTGCAACAGCGAAAATTCAGGTTGACTTTCCTTAGGATTTGAGAAAGACAGCTCTCCTAGACTGCAGATTGAATTTACGTTAAAGCAATTTATATTATTTATGAAGTATAATTTGTTTATGGCAAAAAAAAACTTTAAAATATAGCTGTGTTCTTGACAAGTAAATGTGTCCATATAGAGCTTCATTTATGAAAGAAATGAATATTGCAATATTGCAGTAATCACAAAATAAATAATTTAAAATGTATGCATTAACTTTTTTAACAAAATTAAATAAATTTATATAACTTTTATTGAAAACTCAAGAAGATGTTTTTGTCAGGGTCTGGGAATAAATTATGTAATATAATCTAGTATATAATAATAGTATACTATACTATTACTCACTTCTTTTTGACGAACTATTGTAGATTTTGCTATTTTAAATTATTTTACCTTTAACTTATTAAATAATAATATATGCATATAATGAATGTACATTTTGTTTCTTTAAAAATTTGTTCTAAATGCATTTTATTTTTATAGCCAATGGATCTCTTTAAAGTTGTCAAACCGCAATTAATTCTGAAAGCAATTTTTCCCTAATTTTCCTAAGTATGTAAGAGTGTGTGTCTCTTTAATTTCCAATGGAATTTTTTCGTTTATTTTTTGCATTGCAGCCATACAATTTACATGAGTAATGTACGTATTTAATAATAATTTAGCTTTAATTTACTTAAATGCTTCATCAATCCATCAACCATAAAAATGAATCTGTAGAAAATGTATAGATTTATATATATAGCTTTTTCTTAACCTTTAACCTTTCAGAGCCAGTTCACATACGCAGCAGACTAGGCGATGCTTTCATGCGCTTAAAAGTAGGCAATAAATTTAATTTATTTTGATGATTTCGCTCAGAGTGTGCCATAAATATGGCATTACCGCCATGGCCACGCCCACGCACACTGCAAAATGTTTTGACATTCATCATACGTTCCATGAGGCTGCGCTGCTGCTCCTGTTTTTGTTGATGGTGTTTCGCCATTAATCCAATTGAATTTTTTGTCGCTTTGGTTTCCCTTATAAATTTCATATAATTTATTTGTGTTTGCAGTTTATCATTTGGCCGCGAGCTGGATAAATCTTAATGTTATCCAATTTTAGTTATTTTACTGATTGAATTATTTGATTTGGAATAAACAAATATTGGGATTCACTTAGCTGTATATTCAACTAAATATAACTATATTTGCTGTTGCCATTAGATAAGCTCTGAAATTTATGATTATGTCAAGTTAGCTGTTCGTTAATGCATCTCAACGTCCTGCCACGCAGTGTTTACACAAATATACTTGGTCAACAGCTCGGGTTTGGTCTTTAAGTGCTGTTTGCTGTTGCATGCTCTTTCTATTAATTTTCCACTTTGCTTGCCTTTACCCAGTTCTGTTTGTCCAGCTGCCTAACACATGTTCGCATGTCAGTGAATCAATTGTGTTTATCCTACATAGTTTCTTTTGCTAGCTTATGCGTCTGAATATGCGAAACGTGCTTTAAGGCTGATTCGCTGCTCTCTAACTATATTATTATGAAAACAAATATAGAAAATATTTCAAATTGGATTTCGAATTTTTAGTTTATTTGTAATTCATATTTCAAACAAACGCTTTCAGTTTGTTTTATTTGTTTTGGGGGACTTGTTCTAAAGCCCCACCAATCAACTCGAATGTGATTTGCGCCTCAAAGTTTTGTGGTTCATCCTCAACTTTTCTAGGTTAACTGTCTTGGGTTGTCAGAGCTCTTGTTGTTTGCTTGTTTGGGTGCTGCCCATTAGCAGCTGCAATCAATCATGTTTTTTCCCCACTCTCTGCTCCTCTACATAGCTCAAATGCCTTGTGGGCGTTGCTAACATGGCTCATAAATGAGACCAGAAACAAGTTGGTCAATTCTCGGCCAAGCTGTGTGCGATGGCTTGTAAAAGCAATTAATCAGACTATTTTTTGAGCGAGCTTTAACCTAATCGAGGCGTGGCTAGATTGGTATCAAAAGTTAAGCTATAGAGATATGTGACTGAATATGAATATGAATATGAATATGTGACTGAATATGAATATAAATATAATATAAATTTGAATATGAATATGAATATGAGTATGAATATGAATATGAATATGAATATGAATATGAATATGAATATGAATATGAATATGAATATGAATATGAATATGAATATGAATATGAATATGAATATGAATATGAATATGAATATGAATATGAATATGAATATGAAAATGAATATGAATATGAATATGAATATGAATATGAATATGAATATGAATATGAATATGAATATGAATATGAATGTAATATATAAAAATATAATATAAATATGAATATGAATATGAGTATGAATATGAATATGTGACTGAATATGAATATGAATTTGAATATAAATATGAATATTAATATGAATTTAAATATGAATATGAATATGAATATTAATATGAATATAAATGTGAATATAAATATAAAAATGAATATGAATAAGAATATGAATATAATATGAATATCAATATGAAAGTGGAAATGAAACTGAAAATGAATATGAATATGAATATTCATTTGAATATGAGTATAATCAGTATGAATGAATGAAAATATCAATAAGAATTTTAATATTCCTTAAAATTAAAGCCCTCTTTTCAAACTCTGGATATTTTATGCAAAATAAGATTATTTTCATCGCTCCCATCATTCAATCATCTTTTGATTGTTATCATCAATAAACAAGTCAGCTTTTATTTGTCAGAGGCAAGCTGAAATTCTGTGAAAAGCCAACAAAACACAAACTGATAATCTGTTAAGTTGGCTTTTAACGTTTTCCAAATCTTATCTCAAGCTGTAATGAGGCTTAATGCCCACGCTGAGCCTTGCCTCGGGCAGTTGTCAGTTTGGGTAAATGTTAAGACATAATTACAAATTATGCTCTCAAATTAAATAATAAATCTCGTCCCATACTTATAATGAAAATCCACTTAGCGAGGCAGAAACTCAACACGAAAGGCGAAATGTGAAAGGTGCAAAAACGGAATGAACTCAAGCTGTCGTAAGGATATTCAGTTGTGTGCGAGTGTGCCCGTGCGGTATTACTGAGCTGGGCGCGTTGATGTTATAATTCAATAGTCGCAACACATTTGGGACGGAAGATGTGCTTTAATAATTTAATTGCTTTAGACAAATCTTGTTTGCTAATAACAATTTAATGTGGCTTAATTATGTTTAAAGATCTGGCGTGGCAGACGTGTTGGCGCCATTAGCCGCAAGTTTGGGGTTTAACACTCACACACACACGCATACAGCATTGTCATGTACGGCGTTGCGTATACGTAATATGCGTACACGTCTGCGTATACTTAATGTGACAGCCATGTTAGGCGCCAAGCAGCGCCATTCATGTCACTCAAGAGCTTTGCGTTATGTATGCGTATACCCTGTATAAGCGGGTAAATATGTGACGGGCAGCATGGGCTACAGACTTGGGATGGAAACAAAAGATTTCTATTGGCTCTGACATGAGTTTTGAATATACAAATTATCCATGTTTCTCAATTTGTTACACACTTTCTTACAGGGCATCACTTAGTCGCTTTCGATTGATCGTTCACAATTCCTTTTTTATTATTTACGAATACTCACGCATTTGAGCTGACAGTTGCGAGTTGTTAGGTTTTTATAGCTGTCGCTTGAGATTTTGATGCGTTCGTTTGTTGTAGCCAAAAAGCCAACAAACAGTTGACAGATATGTCCGTATCTTGTGCACTTAACAAGTTGCCAATTGAAATACTTGTGCAATGATACTCACTCAATCGGATTATGTACTTCGAGCAATAAATAAGAGAGAATGTGGGAATGTTAAAATATTCATATTATTATGTGGCATAAAGCTGAGATGAAGTACTTCTATAAATATTATATATCTGATATGTTGAGGTAATTTCTTAGAAAAAACATTATTGAATTAATTATTATCTAGCAATATAGCCTTATTAGTTATTTAAAAAGGGAAGAAATTCTCATAAAACACACAAAAAATAATTATAAATTATTATTGCAAAGTTCCCTTTTTTAACTTTTTCAATAAATTGTGATTAATGTAAATATTTTATTAATATATTTCTAGGAAATTTACCGCAACTTTTTTAATAAATTGACTAGAGTTCATAAGTTTATTTCAATAGAAAAATCCAAGATTCCTTAAAGTCAAGTCAACAGTCAATAGTTCTTTTATAGTTCTTTTGGTCATTCGTCTTATTCTTTCTTTCCTACATTAAAAATATATTTGATTCCATTTTTTTCCTCTCTCATTTCTCATTTTGCTATGCAACTACATAATTTCTCTTCTGCAAAATTGAAATTTGTTGCTGTTGAATTTTTGCCCAAGTCGTTAAAGTTTTTGCTATGCTCGCACAGTCCATGTCTTGCCTTTGCATTGCCACGCCCCTTGAGTTGCCCTTTAGGGCGCCCTAGGGGCAGCAGCGTTGGCTTATTGTTCAAAGTTTTGCAACTCATTAAGGTCTTAAGATGCGCATGCAGGTGAATCTTGGGAGATATATATATAGTATATGGTGAATATATATAGTATTTCAGTGTACAGAGAAAGACTAGAATATAAAAGATTTTTGACTTTAGCTTTTCGAATTGCTTATTAAGAGAATCGCCTAAATTCAAATGAAATTTAAATTCCATTGTGAGTTTCTTGTATCATTGGCTAAACTCTTGTTATGCCAATTATTTAGAAAGCTTACTTTAACGCTCAATCATTGCAAAAGCTTAATCTATATTAATGTCCCTTTTGGCACGGCCATCATAGTTGGCCTCCATCGGCATCTGCCCCGCCCCGACGGACAATGCTTGCTTTCAGTTTGATTTTCAATTGTGCGCTTCAATTATATATGCAGATTCAATCAATAAGTTGACATCACTCGTTGAAGAGTCGCCAGCGTCTTGCATTTATATGATAACCTACCCAGTCCCAGTCCCAGTCCCAGCCCCAGCTCGCCCCCTCGATTCCCGCTGGGGTCGCTGTCCGACTGTTGGCCGTTTTGACACTTTGAGTGGTTTTAGTTGTCAGAGTGCGCTGGAAGTGTGAAAAAGCGTTGCTATGAAAATTCTTTGCATAAAATATGTGCGCTAAAGGGTCACAGAAGTGAGTGAACGAGCGAGAGCTCAGCTTGGGGAATTTCTAGCGAGCAAATATTATTTGATTGAGGCAAAAGGCGAAAGGATTTCAAAAGATTGACAGTTGGAATATAATGTAAAGTGTGGAGCAAAAGATGGGTATAAATAATAGAAAAGCTTAAAATATACTTAATTGGATGGCAAAAGAAGAAGAAGGAGAAGTCAGACTCCTTAGAGATTTAGATTAGGGTAACTTTAATTCTCTCTAGATTCTTATAGAAAGAAGTTGATAGCTGAGATAGTAAAAGAATTTTAAGTACAGCTATAATTTAGTCAAGTATCAACAGCATTGATAATCAAATTTTCAATAGATATTAACTAGTTCGTCTATCGAGCAGTGAATTCTGTTTCTCTGGTGTCCTTAATCCATTTCGATTCACATTCCATAATATTTTCCATAGATGACGTGAGAATCTCTGGCAGCTTGTGCACTTTACGCCATTCCAATATTACATTGTATTTCGCACAGGGGCACCATAAAGTCGTTTCGGTAAATTGATGTCGGTCCCGTTTCCAGTCTCTGGCGAAGAGAATTCCTGTCTCTGTGAGTCGACCTCTACCACTTTGGCAGCGTTGTCCTGTAATGGTATTTGTGGCACATTTTTATTGATGCACTGAACTCTTCGAAGTGATTAAGTGGGGCAGCCACACTTTTGTATGTGGGCGCCACTTGGCTCTCCCTGACAACAGCGGGCGCTTCGCCTGCCCTGCCCTCCCTTCCCTTGGCTGTTGCACAGGATTAAACGAGGACCAACAAGGACTAACGCTTGGTCAGCATAAATTAATTACATTTGTGTGCATGGGACACAGGCAGCAATGAAGTGACAGTTAAGGCGGACAATGTCAAGTGTTGAATATCATGTGCTAAGGCTGTATGACCCAGCCAGTGAGTGTGCGAGTGTGTCCCTGTTTTATGGTCTACTTTGTAGTCCACTATGCATAGCCATCAAGTGAGCTTGGGCCATAAACTTTTAAGGTTTATGCGGTTAAATTATTAGTGCTTTTTTTTTATTTTTGCATAGAGTAGTTTATGGTTCGTATTATTGTTTCTGCTATCGTAATACTTGTGTGCTTAAATTTTAAATAAGTCGAAGCATAAGCTAATTTCTCTGTAGGTTGTCTATTTTTTGTATTTTGTTCATACAGCGCTTTTATATTCTTGTAATAAGTCTCGCCCACATCTTTTCTATACTTATTTACTCTCTCTCTCTCTTTCTATTTCCCTCTCTCTCTCTGTCTCTCTTGTGTCCTTACTTCAATTATTCCTTATGCTGCTATCATTTTTTATATCTTTGCCCACATCTCTTTTTAAATTACTGTCTTGTTTAGTCTCTCTTCATGCCTTATATATATTTCTTAATTCCAATTGACTTTCTGTCCATTTATTTCACTCACTTACTCAGTATTTACCCCTCTCTCTCTCTCTTGATCTATCTCTCTTTGGGCTCCTAACTCTCTCACTATCTTACTGTCTCTGTCTTTCTTCCTTTCTCTCTTTCGCTTCTTAATTCTCTCACTATCTCACTGTCTCTGTCTTTTATTGATATTTCTTCCTTGCCCTCTCTCTCTCTCACTATCTTGATTTGTCTTCCGTTATCACTCTCTTTTTCTCTCACTCTCCTTTTCTTTCCCTTTTCGCCTCTCGCTTCTATCACCCCGTCTCTACTTTCCCTCTATTTCATTTTTCACCACTGTCTATGCTTATCTCTCTGTCTCAATCTCAGTATCCATTTTCTTCTATATTAATATATGTACCTTTCTATGCGATTCTCATATTATTGGAAATGCATTCCTTCTAGAATGTAACTATTTAATCTATATACTAATCATTTTAATCATAATAATTCTCATTTCGGCAAGTACCTCACACAATAAATTACAATTAATACGAGGCGCTAATGATGATTTCATGGCAATTCGCTTAACTAGTTACCTTCGCTCGACTTTAGCAGAACTATGTAATTTGATTTCAATTAGACGCATTTAGTTCGTGTAGATTAAGCCGCAGAGCGTTAAGCGCGCAATTGCTAATGACTTTTTCTTTCGTCAGTTCAGCTGCTCGTCAATGTCAGCTGCGTTGAGCTAATTAAAACATAAACTGTTCCCGCAGTTCGCCTTTTCGTTCCCGTTTCGTTCACACAATTACATGGACTTGAGTTAGTTGTTGCCAGCAACTGATTAAATTTGAGCCTTTTGCTGGGTGTTTTTTGGGTGGCTAACTGGAGGGCTGTTTGGGTAGGTGGCTTACGCAACGCTTACAAATTACGCTGCTCGATCCCAATTGCCTGCAGCCAAAAGGCAGTCAAGGTCTTTGCTCTGCTTCAATGCGCTTTCAACGCCCGTCCCAAAGCCGATTTCATTAATTATTCAGGACACAGTTCGGTCCGGTCCCCAGCTGCCTGCTGGCAGTCATCTTCTGTCCGATATCCGGACAGCTCCAGCTGCATCTGATTTAACAGGCAAACGCATTAGCTGGCACTTTTCAACTATGTCAATCGATGCCAACTGATGTCCATTGAAGCTAAGCGAAATATACACATACATTGTTTAGCTTTAATAGACTTGCCCCTCCAGCCTCGATTCATGCTCAATTAGCTTTCAATAACGCTTAGTCGTATCAGAATAACATTAGCAAAATATTCCCATAGATACTTAAAAGCTTTGAGTATTTTTGAAATGAAAATTCGCCTCTTCATTTAGCTTAAGCGAAGTTATTTGCATAGCTAAACTTAGTTAGCTCGATTAGCAATTGAAATTCAATTAAAATCGAGGAAGCCATTAGGGCATATTCTATATTTATAGAACCCATTACGCTGTTTAGAGCTTGTTGCTGTCTCTGGGAATCGCAGATTAATAAATTCCAAAAATAAAATCAGAGCCACAGAGCCAAAGGCACGCCCATTATGATAAACAGTATATATATGTATATGCATAAATATTTAATTACATATATCCGGCGTGTACATTCCATGAATATATCTAAATTTTGTTTGGCTTCCCACATGGCAAATAGGCTGCAAATTTTCCGTTTGCCAGCCACGAGAACAAATTGTCAATGCAAATTTTAGCCAATAAACCAGAAAGAGAACAGGCGAAATATACAATTGCTATTGCTATTTTGGTATGCCACCCGCATAGGACTCTATTCCACAGGGCATCAGGGATTTCATTGCACGCCCCGCTCGTAAAATTCGAACAATCTCACGCACAGCATCGGCCTACGCATCTGCGTTTAGTTTAGTTAATATATGTATGCACATATGTGTGTGTGAGTGTATATATGGGTTGCTACTATTTAAATGTAAGAGTAAATGTGTTCTAGCATATGAATAGAGATTTCAGGTTCATAAAATGTAGAGCTTATTGAATTGGACTGCGGAGCGCACAGTGTGCGTCATTTGAGTTGGCTAAGAACAGAAATTTGCAAAATATAAATTGAATATATAGCGATACAACAACGCAAGTGATTTATAATTTAAGTAAACTATAAAAAGAGAACTGTATGTTATTTGATAGTTCTTTATAACTTTTAAGTTATAATATTATACTAAACGATAAATTGACAAATAGAAAGTTATCGATATTACTGTACATTATGCGTGCTGAACAAGTAGAATAGGGTTTTATCTAATTAGGTATATATTCCTCATATAAGTCGTTTACAACTCTATAAGAAGTCATATTAACATGCATGTTAATATTTTGTTGCTGTTTCGATAATTGGTATGAACATTTTTCGTTTGTTAAAAAATCAAATATGTGTTAGCTTTTTAATTAAAAAATAAAATAAAACTAATTTAAAACTCTGATATCGATAAGTATTTGGTTAAATCGAGTGTTAATAAACGTTATAATTAAGACTCTTGACTTTATCATGATGATCAGTGTTATCGAATTTGTTAGTTTTCGATAATCGCTATTATTATTATTTTTTAAAATATTATTTGTTAATAAACGTTACAATATTTTTTAACTTTATTATTATAATTTTATTAAAATCGAGAAAATTGAATTTAATATTTTTTATTTAATAAACGCTGATGCACAAGGTACAATAAATTTAATTTTCTTTTAAAATAATAATTTTTCAATTTATTTAAATTTTCCTTTACAATACTATTAAACTAAAATTAAATTTATTTTTTCTTTAATCAATACTAAAACCTTTATTATAAAATTATTTTTAATGTACTTATTAAGGCTCTTAGCACTATCAGTGGCATCGATATAGATGAAAATATGTGACGTAGATACTTATCATTATTATTTCTTACACCTCATAAATCTTGATTATATAGTTATCGGTCAAAGTTATCGACTTTTATTACGTTTCTTGCCAACTATGCAACAAAGTTTACTCAAATCTTGAGCAATACTTAATATCCATTAACAAAAGTCGGAACAACAATATATATCGAGAGCATGAACCATTAAATTCTAAGTAATGGCTGCCCCTTGAACCAAATTAAACTTGCCACTGGCGCGCCGGAAGCTGCTATAAAAGGTTGCAAATTGCATTTGACATTCGTTTAATGAGCAATGGAAGCTGTTGATAAGCAAAAATGCAGTCTGAGGTCGACTCTTGGTGCCGCAGCAAGTTTCCCGCTGCTGCACAGTGCCTGCTATCAGTTACGTCCCAGACCTTGGACTTGCGCTCATAATTAATTACAACCTCGTGTATATATATATATGGCGGCAAGTGGCAGATAGCAAAGGACATGGCATAGGAGGTCCTTCACTTGGCTTTTTTCGTAACTTTTAGTAGCTGTCATTAGTCAATTTCTTGTTGTTGCTTAACTGTGCGATTTCTTCTTCTTCTTTTTTGCACGAGTTTTTTTCTCTTATTTTCCTGGAAGGACGTAATTTTGATTTTCTATTTTTATGTTCAGTTTGTCTGTTCCTTTAATTAAAAGTTGCGGTACATTTCTGCGGTTTAATATTTACCTGTCTGCATGTTTGTCTGTTTATTTTGCTATCCTGCACAATTTGGCATACCTGTTCGTGGTTATGCAACACAATTTGTGCGACGCACAAGTGCAGAGGCTGTGCGGCTTTCTGTGTCTCGTGCATTTGAACTATGTCATGTGGCATGTGCTTGACACATAAGCCCGAGAGCTTTTCTATAAATAATAAAATAAGATTTCTTTTTCTCTTTGCTTTACTAAATATGTTTGATAGGTAGCTGACATTTGAGAGTAAAGGTTATGCTTGCTTGCAACGTTGAGATTGTTGATATAGAATATTTAATGCATTTTCTCATTAACTTTGTCTTCTTCTCTTTCTCAGTGAGCTTACTGTTGACTAAAACTAAGAACTTTTAAATTGTTTATTCATTTCATAATAATTCATAGATAGTTTACGTATTTTTCTATTTCTCTTTAAATTCCAAACAACTCTTAAAGCATCTCTCGCATATTCTGTGCGAAAAATCGACAGCTGATAGAATTTCTGTTACCTGTACTAAAAGCAGTTTTTGTGCTGGCGCCAATTTTCCATTGTTACCTCTATAATTCTCTTCAATCACAGCTTTTTGCTGACTATTTTTCCCACGCTTCGCTGCGGTCTATAAATATGCATGCGCTGTAAACGAAACAAAAGAGATTTTAAATTTTACGAGAAGAATAAACGCGCGAAGCGGAATAAAATTTAATTATTATTTTAAAGTCGATGCCAAGAGTAATCCATATGATATAATCTTTAAAACTACATTTGAAATTAATTATATGAGAATTGAACTTAATTTGCAAGAATATTATTAAATCTGAAAAAGGTTTTGAACCATAATAAATTCAATGTAGAAATTTAAATTTTTTATGTTTTTTTTTTTGTCGTTGCACATGACGGAATAAATAGAAAATAAATAAAAGACAGATGTGTAGATTCTTGACATTAATTAATTTTCTCCTAATCTCTGTTTTATTATTGCAGCTTCCCGCCAACTACGCCGTAAAGTGCCATACGCTGGCCATTTGATGACGCCGCGTCGCCTCTGGCTCAACAAAATACCCACACAATGCGATGTGGTCATTGAGTTTCCCGAGGATGCACCAGATGAGGCGCTGCGATGGCTGTTAGCCCGGATTCGCTCGCAGCCGCCAGCTGGTCTCGGTCTCTTGGTACAAGTTAAGGCCCACGACAGCTCCAGACGCAACGCGTTCTATGTGAGCGCGCCAGTTAATGTGTAAGTGGGCGAGAGAGTGGGCTATAAAATTAATTAAGAGAATACATGTACATATATAAGAGTGGGGTTTAGGGGAATTAGCTACGAGCACTTCCAGATGGAATATAATGATGTAAAGTGAAGTGTGGACTCTTATGTAGTTAAACTGGATGACAAATTTGAATAGATCCACGTTTAAAGGGAAGTCTTTGATTGATAACTAGATGCTAGGTATTCAGTCTAACAAGAGAGAGAGCTTTAACCTGAGGACTACGCAGAGCTGCTTTTTAAATAAATGCATAAATCGATTTATCGATAATAGTGACAATGATATTAGGCACACATAACATAAAATTATCGATTTTGATCGATAATAACTTTAGTGACTAATGAGATCAGATAGAAAGTCTCTGATAATTATTGTTAAAATTTTCTCAGTTAGTCCCTAGCAAGGTTTTATATGCTTTATGCTGTCCACCTACGCCTTCTTCTGTGGGTTGCATACATTATCACAAAGTCTTTATATACTATAGCGGGTATTTTTTTCATTTCTTTATGGCATCAAGACATTAAATATAACAAAAATCAATAGCTTTAACTGCATTATCATCTTAAAGCATACAAAATTACTGAAAGTTTGTCTGTTAGTTAAATCAAATCAACTCTTCTGCCCCGCAGTCTCTTCAAAGCCGCTGAGGAGGCACGTTTACCGAAACGTTTGCGGCCCGATTTGGGCGGCGCGTTGCGTGAGTTTACGACGCGCGAGAGCCATTGCTTTCAGCAGCTGCGCGGCGATGTGGGCAGCACGGCGTTGTTTACCTCACAGGAGCGACAGTGGCTGGTGCTGCAGGTGTTGCAGGGCTTGCGTGCCGGCTGCAGCGACATCGATGCGCTGCAGGGACGCGCCGCTGTGGCCGAGGGCCAGAGCATTGTGGCCGCCTGGCAGGAATCGGGTCTGATCACACAGGTTTTTCCCCTGCACGAGCCACGCTCGCTGGCACAGCTGCAAACGCAATGGGTTAAGCAAATATTTGCCCCACAGCCATTGGGTAAGCGATCAAATATCAACTTGGATAAGTTGATGCATTGAACATATTCAAATATCGCTTCAGATGACATCGCCGCTTATTTTGGCGTTAAGGTCGCCCTGTACTTCGCCTGGCTGGGGCATTATACGTGCGCGCTGGGCGTGCCCGCCGTGTTTGGCACCATACTTTATTGCATACTGTGGGGCAAGGGCCAGACGGCGCAGGACATGGGCCATGTGCTGTTCTCGCTGTTCAATGTGGCCTGGGCCTCACTGTACTTGGAAGCCTGGAAACGTTACTCCGTCGAACTGGCTTTCCGCTGGGGCACGCTCTCAACGCCGCCCGAGCTGCTAGAGCCGCCGCGGCCGCTCTATAAGGTGAGTTTTGTCAACTGACAATCGAGAAAGAGAGAGAGAGAGAGAGAATGAAATTGACTTCTATTTGATGTTTTCAGGGCCCGCTGGAGGAGAACAATGTGACGGGTCGATTGGAGCCAAGGGAGGCGCCCGCCTGGCAGCGTCGCGCCTTTCGCTATTTGGTCAGCTTTCCTGTGATTGGACTGTGCCTCTGTGTGGTCTTTGCTGTTATGTTTCTCATGTTGCGCTTCCAGGTGAGTGGAGCTGTGAATAATGTATAAACAAATATATGTATAAACAATATAATAGGTCTAGTTTTCGGTTCACCGACTGCTTGAATACTTTATGCAAGTGGAGAAGAGATGAAAAGAGAGAAAGTTTTAGATACGCAATGTAAAAGTTATTTTTATGTTGAATTCATTATTATTTTCATATGAATAAGTGAGCAATGTATAAATGTATATATAAATGTAAATTTTGTAAAGCTCCGTTTAACAAAAGTTTTATGAAAACATCATGAAATTTTTGTTAAAATAATTTAATATATACGTTTTTTATACATGCACAAATATTGTTATGAGGAAAAAAAAAATATTGAAATTTTTATACTTTTTTTCTGTACAAATATGAAGACATCGTTTTTTTTATTTTTAAGTATTTTACATTAAATTTTGAGTTGTCTTATTCAATTTTCTTTGAGTAAATATTTTTATTAAATATTTTTGTTTAATTAAATATATTTATATTTATAATTTCTATATACACATTATAAGTTTTAATAGATATTTTTTTATTCTTTCATTATTTGTAATATATATTATGTAATGAATTAAAAATATCAGTTTCACATTTAAAAATTATTTTTATAAAATTCTGAAATTATTTAATGACATTATTATGTTTAAAAATATTTTCTATGAAGCGCATACTGCTCTATTTCCTTTTTGCTCTCTCTTTATCTCCCACTTGTAAGTGCTAGGGTATTCTCTATTCAATATTATATATATTTTGACATTTTTTGACATATTTCGCTCCAAAATAATTTACTTAATTGTTACACCGTGCGTATAATTAATATTGTTTTACATTTTATGACAATTCCGATTCCCTATCCGCTTAATTTGCCTGTGTGTGTGTGAGCGGATGTCTGTCTGTGTGCGTGTGCTAGTAATACGTGTTAATGTGTGTGTGTGTTGATTTTAATGATTTTTATGTGTGTGTGGGAGCGTGCTTATCAATTTGCTTAACGGTATCCTTTCGCATTTCATTAGCGAGCGCATTTCTTATTGTTGTTGTTGTTGTTGCTGCTGCTGTTGATGTTGCCGTTGTCGTTAACGCTTTTACGAGCACACGCATTTAAGCACCTGCATACACGCACATTTGCCATATAAACACACGCACACACGCTCACGCACACACATTCGCATTAATTCTGTTGGCTTCCGTTTTTTTCGACTTTTTATGCGCACAGTTTTTTCTCTTTTCTCTACGATTTTTATGTTTTTGCAGTGCATTTTCTTTTATTTGCTGAAAACAACAAAAACGAAAAAAAAAAAACAACAAAAACTAAAAATATTGAATACAGTACAAATAGAAATAGACTACAATAAAAAACATAATTTATCCCATCTATCACGCCTCATTGAATTATTTTCTTTCTTCTTGCTTTTGTTTTTTCTCTTTTCCGTTTGTTTGTTGTTTCTTTTTCCACAGGATTGGCTGGATCATCATAAAATCCCCGATAGAGGAATTGCTCAATGCATGTATAATTTGCACAAGGTTTTTATTGATTTCATTTAACTTTTATTATGATTACGACTAAGTGTTCCTTTTCGCTCACAAATTTCGTTATGTAGCCATTTAAACGTCATGTTCAAGCTTGTATTATCATGTCACAATATTCACACGCGCGTAATGCATAAAATAGAAGCTTAACGAGAATTTTAGAGGCTCAATTTTTGTGGCATAATTTTACGATTACCTTTTTTTTTTAGGTCCTTTGAGGCAGAGGAAAGAAAATTTGTTGAAATGTCTGAGCAAATGTTTTAGGCATTTCAATTTAAATTGAGGCACATTTGCTGCCAATTTGAAATAGACTCTTAGATATATCTTAACTCATGTGTTGAGCTGATAAGCCATAAGCCTTTTGTAAGTCTCCTTAAATTCAGGGAAATATTTCCCAGAATTTGATAGAGACTTTTGTACTTTAGCGTTTGCTTAGTGCCAGCTCAAACATGAACTTTTTTAATATATTTTATATTAGAGCATAATTAAAATGCACCTTATAGCATATTGCACTTGCCGTCATTCATTATGTCACGCCCTTTGTTGCCAACGAGCTGAGCCGTAAATTATGATATTCAGCTGGCAGCTAGGCTAACTACCTGCTTACAACAAGCTGCTAATTAAGTTGAAAATTATGCAACAATACAAAAGAGACGAGCACACACACATGTACACTCACTCTCACACATGTGACCAGAACAGAGATGCCAGCACGTTCACACACACACACACACACACACATGCACACTTTTTCGGAAGTGCTGGCAATTTAAAAGCGCAAACCGCTTTTGTTCTTGCGTAAAATGCTAGCCAGGTTTGCTGGTAAATGATTGCCGTGCAATGAGTGTCTGTGTCATGAATACCCAGCCAAGCGACTGGCTAAGGGGCATATTGGATTTGGCTAGAAATGAATTAATATGACTTTTTTTATGATCAAGAGTGAATATGGTTTATATGGAACTTAGTTCTTGAATAAATGATATTGATAAATAGTCATATCTATGTGGAAAGCAAAGGGCATTTTAAAATAATATAATATAGGGTATTTTAAAAAGTATTTGATCTTTAAATATTTTATTAAATAATATTTCTAGCTGTTTGCTGTCTTTCATAGAGATCTTAATTTAAGAACATAGTTAAGAGGATATCTTGTAGTTGATAATCAGTATATAATATATTAAATGTTATTTCAAGGTGTATGCTGTCTTTCATAGCGATATTTTATTAAGATCATATTGAAGGGTATCTATATATAATCAAGGCATGTTATACTTCAGGGGGTATCTAATAGTTGACATTTTTTCTTTCTTCTTCAATTTTTCAATTCTTCTTCAATAAATATAGCACACTTTAGAGGGCATCTCATATAAATTTGGCTGAAATTAGAGAGTATCTAATGGTTGACTATAATATTTGCTGTGTAAGATTAATGATAGATATGAAAGTGTGCATAAATTGTTCTAGTAGTTGGAAATGTGAGCATATAAAGCATATTGACTATATCTAAACATAAAGCAGAAGGAATCCCCTGCTACAACTGCAGAAGAACATTTAATAGAACTAGCCTAAACAAGCATTATGTCTAGGCTATAAACTCTCTAAAAATACAACGCAATACCTAAGGGTATTATCTAGCTTATAATCATATGTCCGCACAAGCAATTGAAGTGCCTTTTAATTGTCGTGAATTAACCCAAGAGTGAGTGAGACGGAGAGAGCAGGGGGCAAATGTCTATTTGATCTCGTGCTCCCTGTCGCACAGTTGCTCACGAAAAGCAACACTCACAACGGATATATATCGTAATGGAATCAAATTAAGCTGCAATTTGATAAATGGAGTGTTTGGGTAAATGTGTGTGTGTGTGTGTAGTGTGAGTGCAATAATTGAGTTGACTGGCTGGCCAAATGAAATGATGTATTAAACGAGCGCTGTTCGCTAAGCCAAACTCATGCCATATCGTTAACTAATAAGTTGGCTTAATCTAGCGTAAATATGCACACATTAATTTCATATATACACACATATACATATACATATATATGTAATTTCGTTTTTGTTGCATTAGGATTGGTGGGACTCGAAGCTGCCCGAGGACAGCGTCTTGTGCTGCCTGAGTGTGATACCCAAAGTGCTGCTAGCTGGCGCGATTACCTTGATGGATGAGGCCTATTTTAAGCTGGCCGTTTGGCTGAACGATAAGGGTAAGATTTGTTTACATAATAAACGAATATATATAATATAATGTGCTATACTTTTTATAGAAAACTATCGCCTGCAATCAAAGTACGAGAATCATTTGATAGCGAAAGTTGCGCTATTTCAATTCGTCAACTCGTTCCTTTCGCTCTTCTACATTGCCTTCTATCTGCGGGATGAGGACAAGCTGAAGGAGGTTTGTGCATAAACATCATTAAATATCTATGCAGTTCTCTTTTGTTTTCACGTTCTCTGTGTTTCCTTTAGCAATTGGCTGGCTTGCTCATCTCACGTCAAATTATTGGCAATCTACGCGAATCGGCCGTACCCTATGTCCTCGAGCAATGGAAGCTGGCCAAGTTGAGCTTCAATATGTGGGGCGCTCTGAGCCCCACACAGCATGTTAATCGCAGTCTGGCCGAGGAGCTGGCCACTGCCGAGGAGAAGCTCAAGGCTGAGGCGGCTGCCACAACGAAAACTACAGCACAGCAGGAGCAGCAGCAACAGCAGCAGCAGCAATCGGCCAACAAACGTAACATTGGACAAGCCGAGATTGAGAGCTCTCTATATAAAGTAAGGAATGTTTGGAAACCATTGATTAGATATGCATTATAAGCTTTAGATGATATGGGAAAGGTGTTTAGGGATAGTTAGCGAGATATATGTATGATAATAATGAATATGTAAAGGATAACCGTCAATTGAGTTGCAAGTTATAAATTAAGAGATGTGAAAAGCATTCGGATTAAATAGGTAGTATAAAATAGAGATGATATATGTTTTTTTTTAGACACCCAGTAAGAAATAGAAAGTATTTATTTGAAAGTAAGAGAAAAAATTGTAGTATATTATAGTAGCAGTATGGGGAGTATATTATAATAATGATACTAACATTAGTCTATTAGTAGTGAAATATTAAAATAGCCTTTGCTGTAGTAGTTGAGTTTTTCAATATAGTAGTCATGTTAATAGTAGTGATGTAAAAATATAGTAGTAGGATATTATGATAGTAAAAGTATTTATTATAGTAGTAGTAGCTGTAGGAAATTTTTTAAAGTAGTGGTACCTAGAATTAGTAGTATTATGATATAGTAGTAGTATATTTCAATATTAATAGTAGTTTATTGTAGTAACAGCAGCAGCATTCGCAATAGTAGTAGTAGTAGTTGTAGTAGTAGTAGTAGTTGTAGTAGTAGTAGTACTTGTAGTAGTAGTAGTTGTAGTAGTAGTAGTTGTAGTAGTAGTAGTTGTGGTAGTAGTAGTTGTAGTAGTAGTAGTTGTAGTAGTAGTAGTTGAAGTAGTAGTAGTCATAGTAGTAGTAGTTGTAGTAGCAGCTGTAGTAGTAGCAGCTGTAGTAGTAGCAGCTGTAGTAGAAGTAGCAGCTGTAGTAGTAGTAGCAGCTGTAGTAGTAGCAGCTGTAGTAGAAGTAGCTGTAGTAGAAGTAGCAGCTGTAGTAGTAGTAGTAGCTGTTGTAGTAGTTGTTAGTAGTAGTAATAGTATAAGTATAAATAGTAGCAGTTGTTATAGTAGTAATAGTATAAGTATAAGTAGTAGCAGTTGTTATAGTAGTAATAGTAGTATTATTATAAGCAGAAGTAGTAGTAGTATTATTAGTTGTAGTGACAGTATTAGTTTTAGTTATAGTGTTATTTGAAGTAGTAGTAGTATTAGTAGCAGTATTAGTATTATTAGTATGAATGTAGTCAAGCCAGAGTCCAAATATGAATTGCATTCAATATAAAAATCCATTAATTAATCTTGGTTACTTCAGATCGTTGATGATAGTCAAATTCATATCAAACATATATGATATTGACTATCATCTAATTAAAAGCGCATTAAACAGCCCTCTCTTCTACTCTTGCAGTACGACGGCACATTCTCGGATCATTTGGAGATGCTGGTGCAAATGGGCTACGTGGTGCTCTTCTCGGCCGCCTTCCCGCTGGCCGGGGTCTGTGCGTTAATAAACAACCTGATGGAGATCCGTTCGGATGCGTTTAAGCTGGCCCACGTGCATCAGCGGCCGTTCGGGCAGCGCGTGGCCAACATTGGCACCTGGCAGAATGCGTTGAGCATTTTATCGCTGGCCGCGGTCATTGTCAACTGTGCGCTGATTGGCCTCTCCGGGCAGGTGTCGCGCCTCTGGCCTGGCCTGACCACAGCGCAGACCATAATTTTAATCGTTACGCTGGAGGTGAGGGCGAATGGCAGTCGTTTATATTTAAGTACATGCATAAAGTTTTAATGTATTTGCTGTGTGCAGCACATAATGCTGGGCCTGCGGCAGGCGTTGACTTGGCTGCTGCCGGAATTGCCCTCGTGGCTGGCGGCGGAAATAGCGCGTGCCGAGCACTGTCGCCGCGAGATGCAGTGCAAGGGCACCTCGCCCCGACCCACACCACCGACGCCGCCGTCAACCACATCCACGCAGCCGGAGCAGGAGGAGGTCACTGGCGCCGAAACCACGCACGATCAGTCCATGGAGAGTCAGCTGGCTGAGGATATGCTGCTCTATGGCCACGAGCTGGGCGCCGGCTATGGCCGCAGCATTGAGGCGGATGTGAATATATACGAGAATCGTGACTCTTCGCCCGACTCACCGCCATCGCAGGTGCGTGCAATGCGCAAATACATTATAATTATACATATATGTATATGTGTATGTGTGGAGTATATTAAAGCTAAGAGTTGAATCACTTTCAGACTAGCACCATACTCATAAGACCGCTGCATGAATCCACGCCGCCCCACGGTGGCGCCTCGCTGAGCAGTCTGCATCACGATGGCAATGGGTAAGTGAAGAAGCCAAGTCTTGGCTCTGGCTCTGGCTAAGCTCTTAAGTATTTTGCACACGCCAAGTTAATTAAGACCCATTGCAATGGCTAAATAATATGACTGGCATACACACACACACACACACACACATACACACTATAACATTGATATATACTATATATAAATATATATGCACACTCCAATTTATTCAACAATTTTCTTAATATTTAATACCTTTTTCTATGATTAACTCCCTTTGCCATGGGCTCACGCCTTTTTGTGCCATTTTCTGCATTTGCTCATTTTTCATAAAAACTTTATACATTTGTTTTTTGTTTTTTTATCGATAACTTTTATAGCGCTTGTAAAAGTTGTAGGCAAAAATCGCAATTCTTTATACCGGAAATACCGCCATTTCTTGGATATTCGGTGCGCAATTTGAGTGCTCTGACCGCGCACGGTCAGAGAGTGCAACAACAACAACAACAACAGCTGCTTAGCGGGTAAATTGTGTGATTCATTAACTATAGATGTGTGTGTGCAGGAAGAGGAGGAGGAGGAGGAGGAGGCATTGCAACACAATGCAACAATGCAAATTCAATGTCTTTAACTGTGCTGTGCTCTAATTTCTTGCTGTTTGTTGTTGTTTTCGCTTTCCAAAACTAAAACTAAAAAAAAAAACTACGAAATTCTAAACAATTTCTCTATCAATTGGCCAACATCTTCACTTTACAAGCTGCTTACTCTATCTAGAATAGATCTATGTATATATGTATTCAACTTAGTTATTGTTTACAGTAAGGGTATTCCAGCAATTGATTTGGATGTTAATCAAATTTCTATACTTTATGGAATACCTCTACTTTAGACTCTTGTTGCTTTTCTCTACTCAACCTACTATATACACTCTCTCCATATATATATTTCTCTTTCTCTTTCCTATTACTTTTTCTCTTTATCGCTCGCTTCTGTTATGGCACCTTGCAGCGCTTCAGCTAGCACGCTAGCTCTGAACTCAGCCGCCGCCAGCTACGCAGCGCCGATGCATATACAAGAGATACCGCCGTTCCGCAAGAAATCGAGCGATTCGGCTGATCAGACGGGCAGCAGCACGGGCAGCAGTCCACAGCGCGCATCGATGCGCCAACTGCTGCAATCAACCCACCAGCAGCAACAGCAACAACAGCAACAACAACAACAACAGCAGCAGCAAACAACTAGAATCGCAGAGATTCCGCCGTACAGCAAGCAGCGTAAAATATCCACAGAGAGCGCTGCCAATGTACCGCTGAGCGTAAGAACAGAGCACTCTATATAAATATATCTAGATATATCTAGAGATTTAGATATATTTCAATACCATTAAAATCTTTACCTTTCACACCAACTGAACCTCGACTTGTGCGTAGTTTGACCAATAAAACCTCGATACCTGACCAACTAACACCTAGCAGTTGTCTGATACTAATCCTAGCGCTAAGTAGTAGTATTACTAATTATTATTATTATTGCTAATAAGTATATAAGATTCTAGCAACAATTAAACATTCATTAGACACTTGTGACTCGATGTTGTATGTAGAGCAAGAATAGTTTTTCACAACACTACACCACGGCACTACTTCCACTCTGTTGCTGTCAAAGAAAGTAAGGAATTGGGTCCTATGCTTATAATAATATAATATATAATAATATAATGTAGGATATATAATTTTTTAAGTGGTCTTCGATAAGGTTTTTTATCGATAAAAAAGTATCGGATTGAGTTATCGTTTTTAGTGATAAACTCGATATGCGCCTGATATATACGGACATTTAAAAAAAAAAGTTGAAGTCTCCAGCTCTTATATCTTCTGAAATCGACGCGTTCAAACATACGGACGGATGGACGGACGAACGGACAGACAGACGGACAGGGCTAAATCGACTCAGCTCGTCGCCCTGATCAAGAATATATATACTTTGTGGGGTCTGCCACGCCTCCTTCTGCCTGTTACATACATTTCAACAAAACCATTATACCCTGATTTCCCATTTTCAATGGGTTCAGGGTATAAAAAATTAGTTTGAAGAAGCGTTGTAATAGGTTCCACCTCTCTGACTTTTTTCTCAGAGTGTCAGACATCGAGAAACAGTAATTTGATAGCTATGATAAGCACAACTAGGAACATATAACTTACTTTTATAATAAACAAGTAAGAAAGCTCTAGTCGAGACTGCTCGACTACGAGATCCCCTGAACCCTACAGCCAACTGATATTTCAATAATAATTAGCACACACACACACACACACACACACACACACGCATACAAACAAACACACGCACACACATACATATACAAACAAACACACGCACACACACATACGCGCACATATACAGGCGATTGCGCTTGGGTTGCGCTGCAGTGCTGGCAATATTAGGAGAACTTATTTGTTGAATAATTTAATTTCTAGACGTACGATCGTAATGAAACTTTCAAAACGTAATCATGATGTTTAAATGTATGTGTATACCGAAGCACAAGTCTCTAGTATTTGATATACGACTTTTACAAAGATGAGGGTGAGGGGGTGGATTTAGGGGTGGGGGGTAAATTTTAACAAAAACCGAAATTGTATAAAATTCATCTTAGTATGCATTTTAAATTTGGAGACTCTAGCTTAAAAGATGTAGGAGATATAATTTTTAAACTGATCTTCGATAAGGTTTTTTATCGATAAAAAAGTATCGGAATGAGTTATCGTTTTTTAGTGATAAACTCGATATCCGCGTGATAATTACGGTCATTTTAAAAAAAAGTTGAAGTCTCTAGCTCTTATATCTTCTGAAATCGACGCGTTCATACATACGGACGGACGGACGGACGGACGGACGGACGGACGGACGGACGGACGGACGGACGGACGGACGGACGGACGGACGGACAGACAGACGGACAGGGCTAAATCAACTCAGCTCTTCGCCCTGATCAAGAATATATATACATTGTGGGGTCTGCCACGCCTCCTTCTGCCTGTTACATACTTTTAACAAAACCATTATACCCTGATTTCCCATTTTCAATGGGTTCAGGGTATAAAAACCCGCTTTGCCTTTTGATAAGACGTCGTTTATTTACTTATTTTTATTAAATTAATTTAATTTTTTTATTTATTCATTTTTTAGGAGTGTAAGCCATATTTTAATATTAATAATATATTATTATTTATAAAATCATTGCTCGATGAAAATATTGTGAGCATTTGTTTATCTATAAGTTCTCAAAATAATTGCTGCAACAGTCACAAAAGTTATTGAAAAAGAGTTTTAGATCTGATATAAAATATGTCTCTTAGGTATTCTATATGAAAGTCCGTAGTCGTTATAATACACACAATTCTCAGTTAATACAACATCACACTAAACCGTAAACAAACAAAGTTCCCTCTAACAAACTGTTTACTGTTTAAAGGACAAACTACATATAAAACTTCACGCACCCGAATGGATGTCACGCTTAAAAGTGAACGACAATGTGAATCTCCATAGAAGCATAGATTGTATTGCCAAGGTAGTGAAGAGCTGTCTGAAGCGATAAATCGTATAAATGTTAATTGATGTGCATATGGATTGAGTTTCGAATAGTATCTGATATATACATAGATGTAAACTGTTGTCCTTGTTGTTTGCATTGCTATTGAATTCAATTTGCAGTCAGCTATAGCTATATATAAAGCATATATATTAAGGTTTAAGTTGGGCATGGCAGTTGCTTTATGTCGTTAATCGAAAAATAAGCACACGTAGAGGACAAGTTCACGCTGGCTTCAAGTGTTCATCTATGCATGCTTAAGCTTTGAGTGTGTGTGTGTAGCATTGCGAGCATTTTTACCTATGAACCTTAAGCCTAATTCTTCATATTTATTCTATATGTAATATATTTTGACACCCAAGGAGCTCGGCAACACGGCGGACAACTCGGACATACTGAAGCCGGCGCCATCCTGGAGCAACGTGGCCTTGAAGACAGGCGCTCCGGGCATTACGCTGGCCACGCCCCCAGCTGCTCAGCAAATTGTCGCCTCCTCGTCATCGTCGTCGGGCGGCGGTGGCAGCGTTTTCAGTCCGAGCAGTGTGGGCCCAGTCGTTGCCGCCGCCAGCAGCAGCAGCGGCATCAGCAATTCACAGTCACGACCCAGTGTGGGCGCTTTATCCAATTCCTCATCGAGCTCATCGCACAAGCAGCAGCAGCAGCAGGCGAAGCAGGCAAAGGAGGCCAAGGAGGCAAAGGAGGAGCGAGAGAAGGAGCAGGAGCAGGCTGCAGCAGCAGCAGCAGCAGCAGCCACTGCATCCACATCCGCTGGCAATACAGATGATGAGACAAAGGGTAAGTTTGTTCAGCTCCCTGCATAAATTAAACTAATTATTCATTTCATTGCTAGCTGCTGAGTTGGCGGCCAAGAAATCGCGGCTTAAACAAAAGTTGGTCAAGAGCGCGCGATCTGTGGCCATATTCTCGCTCAAGCTCAAGGAGCGGCGACAGCGCGAGGCGGAAAAGGCAGCCACAATTGCTGTGGAGCATGCCAAGGTATAAATTTTGGATTCATGAGTTGCGCTAATTGAAAAAGTTTGGAATTTTAATTCGATTCTCTTACTCAGGCTCTGGCTAAGCTGCCAATGCCGCAGCCCGTGGGCGGCGAGTTGTCTCTAATACCCATCGAACATCTTATCCAAATCGATGATATCAAGCCAGCGATCAAGCCAGCTGCAACAACAACGACAACAACATCAGCAAACGTTTCATCGAGTACACAGCCGAGCTCCTCTATGCATTATCAGCAGCAACAGCAGCAGCAGCAACAGCAGCATTATCATCATACGGATAATTAAGCTTAATCAACAGAACTTAGCCTAACTATAAAAAAAACAACGCACACTGTAAATAGTTTTTTCTATGCACGTAATACCCATATCTGGTCCATGTTTTAGAACGATCTATCCTAACATATTGATGATATGAGCAATTTGCTGAATGTGTGTCTTGTCCAGAGTTGGAAGCAACTAAATAACGTCTATGTATTAGTACACCTAACAAGACCTGATTAACGAATGTTATTAACTATGATATGATGTGGCTTGCGAAACGTAAACTACAAACTAAATGTTTAAATGTTTCTTAAGTCATATTCTCACACACACATGAATGTTTGTTGAAATTAAAAACAAGAAAAAATTATGAAAAAACAGTTGTGAAACGAATTTTGTTTAAGCGTTTTAGCGTTTTAACCGTTACATGTTTTTGTGTAGTTAATGTTCTTAGCCATAAACAAAAGAAAAAATGAAGAAAAATATTTGTCATTTGTTAAAACTTGATGTTACGCATTTGTGTTGCGATTACTGTTTACTAATATCGATTAATTGATTAATGTATTAATTATGTACTTAGCAGAAAGCTGCAATGAGTAACTATCAATTATTATTTTCACATATTCATTGAATTTCGATTATTATTTACAGACTTACGCTTGACCTACTCGTTGCAGTGCTCTTTCAATCAATCAATCATACACACACACACAACGACAAACATTGTGATGCCCAATCGCATTGCGCACTCAAATGTCGTCCATTGTTCCTTCCATATATACATGCATATATACACGCATATATATATAAAAATTTATATACATATACAATCGCTTAAACTAAAACATTTTCAACAAATCTTTTTACAAATGCTGCTACAAAAAGCAATCAGATACTTATTATGTTTATTTAATGCTTGAAAGGAACACTTACACACACAAAAGGACATACACACACACATATAAATAACTCTACCGATGGATATTTGTACATAATATTTAGTATTTAAGATGTCAACGAGAAATTTACACGTGAATATAAAAATAATAATAAATTAAATGTGCTCTTGAGTTGAAAACTAAAAAAAAAAAAAACTAAAAAATATAAATTAAACAATAATTAGGTAATGTAAATTATTTAAAGAAATCCTTTAAAAAATATTTTTATTTTAAATTTATGTTGTGTTCTTTTAGGCTTGCTGCTGCAGTTTATGAAGGCGGCGCAATAGTTGCATGTTTTAAGGCGTTGCCTAAAATTTCTATGGAATTAAATTAAATTACAATTATAGTGGAAAAATTCAAGTGTAAATGTGAATGTGATAAAAAAACTAAATAACGGTGCAGCTCAAATTGTGGGTAAGTACAAGTAAAAGACTATTTATATATTAATATTATGATACACACACACAAAAATAATCATATAGAATTTCAATATGTAGAGCGATTGTCGGGAAATGTCATGAGAAAAATTTATTGGATATTTTGAATGATAATTTGAGAATTACTAAAATATTTATTACTAAAATATTTTAGTAATATAAATATTTATAGAAGGTTTACATAGTTATAGAAACTAGAAAACTAATGAAATGCATCAAGTTTAGAAATGTAGGAAAAAGCTAGAAACAAATTTGTCATTCCATAAATTCATAAGTTAGTGTTGAATAAGTTCAAATAAATACTTATATAAAATATAAAGTAATATTATATTATTATTACTATATTAATTTATATAACATAATAAATCTTTTGGTAATAATAATATACTGTATAATAATAATAATTGTAAGCTGTAAACATTTTATTCAATTTTCGTTACATTTATATATATTATCCATATTATCCATCTATATATCTATAACCTTAAAATTGTTTTATTTAAAAATTCATTTACTATCCAAAGTTTTAATTCTATTCAAATCAATGCAATTTAGATTAAGTATAAGATTATACATTTATTTATTTTTAATTACTGCAATATACTTATATTACATATTAGATTAAATATATAGTATATTACCATATCATATCTCAGCGAACATTTCAAGTTGTATACATTTTCGTAAAATACATTTTATACCCCTTTCCTTAAGGCAAACAATTTGTCATATAACACACACACCTGTCATTCAAGCCCATAATATGCATTATATATACTTGTGTGTAATGCATATATATAGTGACTTATCTGTATATGCTCGTAATGGCCGTCGACTCGTGCGCCTGCCCGACTGTTGGGGAGGGGGCCTTAAAGCGCGCGCGCGCTAATTAGCGGTACGTGCGGAGTGCGTTTTGTCAGGCGCTCGAAATGATATAGAATATGAAGCTGCTGACTGAGGAACGTGGAAAGTGGAGTGCGGAGTGCGGAGCGTGTGGAGCCTGGAGCTGGGCTCTCAAACCTGAGGGCATTGCCGGCCAACTCGAACGACTGCGACAGCTGAGATCGCGTTGTGTTATCAATGAATTCAAATCAGGAGACATCAGACATCAGACAGTCAACAGCGAACAGGGAACAGCGAACAGTGAACAGCTCACCTGTAACAATGACATGTGTTGCTGTTGCTGTTGCTGTTAGCTGTTTTCTGTTGATGAGAGCGTGCAGTTGTGACCCCAGTGACCCCATCCACATCCATGGGCCCCTCTCCTTGTGCCCGCCATTTGGTGCTGGGCTATAAAACAAAATGAGAAATGTTGTTGCAAAAAAATGGCAAGCGGACATAAGTGCACTCTAGTCGAGTGGGGAAATACCCTGTAGGCAGTTAGATAATTTATATTTCCTTAAAATTAGAGGCAGAGTTGGAGATTACATGGAGTTAAATTTATTATTAAATTACTTTTTTATTTATTCATTTTTTTTTTTTTTAATCTTTTACACGTTTTGTTTTTGAGGCTTTTGAAGTTTTATCTTTTGTTTATCAAGTAACTTACTATATACGACGGTTGATATTATTTCTTTTCTATTTTTATTTATAAAGTTGTTATACTAAAATTGTTATATGATATAAGAGAATCTTATATAGATTCTCTAGACTGGGAGGATTGTATTACTAAAACACTTAATAAAAGAGCATTACTTAATAAAATCCTTAAGGCGGATACAGAGAAGAGCAGAGTGTAAGAAATAAGAGAACTTTTATTTCCGTATATATATTATAGATATGCTATATATGCTTATGGTTGGGCTATTCATTTTTTGAGTTTTCCTTATAGTTTTTTTTAGACTAGTAGTTATTTCATTCTTAATTCAAATCCCATTTTAACTCATCGACTTCAAGCCACTCACACATACACATACATTATCATATTGTTATCCCTTCAGTTGCCTTCCTTAACAAATCAATGTAGAGCACTTGATATACCCCTATTTAACTATTTCCAGCAATTATAGGGTATTGATTGCATATACTTGTATGCTGGGACTAGATGCCCTATTAGATTTAAACGTAATGATTAAACCGTTTGCAGTGCGTGTGCAATCAATTTGTTGTTGTTGCTGTTGTTGCTGACATATGGAAAACTTTCAACTGCCCAATCATTATCCTTGACCCACGGTCTACGGTCTACGGTCTACGGACTGCAACAGACAATGTGTCATTTTAATAGGCCGACATTATTCACAGTTGTATTTGAGTTAAGTTCAGTTCAGTTGAGTTCAGCTTCAGTGTTCGGGTAATTAAAAACACTTGTCTGATTTAAGCATTGGAATTTTACAGCAGGTCTACTGCGACAGGCAGTGATATGTGCTATAAGTACATTTTTAATGCGCTCAAATTGAATTCAATAGCACTTTCTAGTCTGACGGAATTGATATGTCTTCTAGTAATTGATTTTATTCATTTATAAATATTTTTCAACTTTATTAATTTTATTTATTATATTTTAGTATATTTATCCAATAAGGGATAAAGTTTTTTTTCTGTTAAAAATTAAAGAAAAAAATTAGGTTTTTTTTACTGTTTGTACACTATTTTGTATTTAATATTTTCTTTTTATAACACATTAATTTGCTTTCAACTAATACTTTATAATATGCTTGATTGATTTATTTTTATATATAATATTAAAAAAAAAAAAATATATATATATATATATATATATATATATGTATTTTTAATATTTCAAATGCATTTCACATATATTTATAATAATTTCTGTTTTTCATATTGATAAATGAATATAAAAATGCCGCTAAGCATTATTATAAGTATATTTTATATATATATTTATTATATATTATTCTCTACAAAATAGTAACAATTTGATGGCCTTTGCTTCCCACAGTATCTATATTCTATTTTATACTTAAAATTGTTTAATATATGATATTTAAATACTCAAATCATATATATACATACATATATAATAGTTATATTTTTCTTATTTGTAACTCTCGTAATAAATTTTTTTTTATTATAATATAAATTAATATTTAAAAAATTATTATTTTAATTTCAATCGAACAAGCCACTTCAGTATTTCATTTCATAAAAATTTCAACGGTTATTTCCTAAGCACATTTTATATAAATCTCATTTGGTGTAACTAAAATGCAATCGCTTTACGCTTATCCGCAGCATCATTCATTTCACCCATTTGATTAAGGTCAAGCTACTCTCTTTTCGTTTGTTTTTTCCTTTGGGCGCTCGGTTCACCGGAAATTGCAGCGAAGCAGTTGACCCAAACTAAAAACAAAACGATGGGCCATAAAAAACAGCAACAACAACAACAAGAGACAAACAAAAAACTGTACCCAAAACAACTCTAAGATAAATCTGCGAAAAATGTGGAATTAAATCTGCAGAAAATGAAGAGAAAAATTAGCAAAAGGCGAACCGAACCGAACGAGGCCCAAACACAACAGTCCAAACTCATGTAGGAAACCATAACGAGCTGATGTTATATATAGTATATACAAATATACACATATATAAACAAATATATATATATGTATAACTGTGTCTAGAGATCAGCGCATGATGAGCGAAGGCTGACCACTTGAACATGATCCACGAACGATCATTGCGAACATCATGATCATGTTGAAATAGCATAAAAATAAGAGAAGAGTTGAAGCTTTATGAGCGATATTACCGTAAGATAATGAAAACTGTGGGGCGTTGGCTGTTTGTTTGGGTGAAATCTCTGCTTGCCAGCGGCAGCAACAGCAACAGCAGCAGCACCTGACCCGAAAATGTTTCACATTTGCCCAGTTACAGTTAAACGCCATTTTTTCCGTTGAATTTGTGCTCGTTAAGCGACGTGCGCATGCGTGCGAGCGAGATGGCAAGTGCCTTGTCTCATTCACATTGGAATCACAATTTCAGCTTTAGCTACAGCATCACAGCTTGAGCATCAAGTTCAGCTGGAGCTGGAGCTGGTTGCCCATTCGGTAGCAGTCAAAAAGAGTTTTTTTTTATGTTGGCCTCAAAAATGAAACATGGCCACGCCTCGAGGGCGCAACGGTAAATGGCCCAAATGTTGTTTGGACTTTTTAATGTATTTTTGTTGTTTAAGCTAACATTTTGTGTGTCCATGTGTGTGTGTGCTGGCTTGACCCATGGTTTATTCACCTGTTGTCATAGTCGCGTTGAAATTAAAATTAAAAATTAAAATTGCAATAACTCTTCTTGTTGCTCATGCAGTGAGCTGTTGTTTTGCTTTTATCTTAATGAAACATTTTTAAATCACTTTTAACAAACGTCGGGCTATTAAACCATGCGCTATTTATAAAGCTCACACTCTCCGCACTTGAGCTCCGATTTAAATGCATTTAATTTTGAGGCATGTGAAAATTAATTACATTTAATTAGCTTTGCCCTACCGCGCCTGCACACCTCATACATTCTATATAAGCAGGCGTAGATGTGTATATAAATATACATATATTATATATATATAAATATATGTATGTATGTATATACATATGTATGTATATCTTTATACATTCTCAGCAGCTCAGCCATACAAGTTGCCGTTTCAACAACTAATGTTGGCTTCTGTGTTCTTAAATACCCTTTAAACATATCTAGATTGGCTGTATCGGATATTCAGGCATGCTTGTCTTAGCAAATAACTGTGTATACATTTTATAGAAGAGACAAGAAACTCTCTCTTCTTTGCTGTGAAAAAAAGAAAGTCTGCTATAGACTAACCCAATATTAGTACTAGGAAAAGTTATTGCCTTAAGGTACAAGAAGATTGAAATATAACATAAGTCCTGCTTAGAATTTAGAGCCAGCCTTCATGCTATTATTTCCGTAATAACATATTCCGTTTCAAGCTGAAGATTTAATTATGGATTTTTCATATTTAATGTAGGCAGTGTAATTCAGTCTATAACATCTGGAATAATTGCTATTTCATATAATATTGCTCTTGTTCGGTCGCTACGCAGATAATTTTGTCTATGCCCATTGATGTAAGTTTCAAGATGCTCAGTTAGCTTTTTGGGGCATATCAAGTTGAGTTTTAAGCTGTTTAAGAGCTCGACTTATTGACTTCTCAATACAAGTAGAAGATATTGAAACATGTTCAATTTCACACTCACAAACTCTGCTCAATTTACAGGGTATTTCTTTTACTCACCGCAATCTCACTCTTTGTATGTTTTTTTTTTTTTTTACTCTTTTTATTATTTGTGCTCTTTTAATTGCTTTATAATTTAAATTTTCGTTCATCCGCAGCGCTCATAAAAACAGTCCGATTGCCTCAGCTTGCTGCCTGCCTGTCCATGCAGTAGTCGAAAAGTAGCTGAGCTGAGAAATCAGTTTTAACGATTACTCTTATGTATGTGCCAGCTGTTTGATTGTCTGCCGTTGGAGCATGAAACGTTCAAAGGTCAAATGGAATGCATTTTAATTGAATTTCAAACGAAATGTACTTAGGGCTCAGTTGGCTCTCATTCTAGTTGCCATTGGCATTGAGATCGATGCTTATAAGCAAATTAAACGGAAGCTTCATGAAATGAAGAGAAAAAGATGTTGGCCTAGAGATTGCTTATGGCGTCTTGGGTGTGCTCCAATTAGACCTTCGACAATTAGCCAAATGAAACTGGCCCGATCGATCTCTGTGGAGGCTCACAATTAAGGTCAGACAGCATATAAACTACTAACTACCGGTATTCATTCGCGGCATTTAACGGCATTAGCTAGGAAATCTGCTTTCAACAGAAAACTATAAACGATTCTAGCTTGGCCCGAAGGCAAATAGTCTTAATTCCGTAATTAGCTATTTGTTTTCATAGAAATTGTCCAGAGGCCGAGATATCTTTGTTGCAGAGCTGTAGCTATCGCACATTATAATAAGAGTTTTTGTTTAGGTATGTAATTCCTGTGTAGCCATTGGCAATAGTGATAGGAATTAAATAGTTAAGTATAGAAATACAGATTGATTCTTAAAACGTAAACATAAAGAAAATATTCAATAAATATTATAACGATACTGTTTGCTAAATACTTTCATGCGATACAATTAAAATACATTGTTTTTTATTATGGTTGAATCTCTTGTTGTTTTTTAAAAGGAAAAATCTTCTTCAAAATGGCAAGTGGCAATATCTTATCCTGGAAGCAATTTAAGAAATATTTCTTAATAATTTGCTTAGCTTTTTCTTAGATTATATTTTTTTATTAGCTCAATCATAACTTAAGGCGTTTATGGTTTAAGTTTACGGCCTGTTCAGCTAGCAAGTTTTTTTTAAACATAAATTCCTTTTATTTCAAAGGCTAAATTTAATAAATTAATAAAATATATTTTATATATGTTTTGCAAGACCTATTCATATATAGAATAGCTCGAAACATTTAAATAATCTTCTCAGTCAATAATAAATCAAGTTTTATTTCAGCTGTGTAGAGTTAAGAGATTAATAAAATTCCACCACCTTTTCTCTAAGCAAGGAATTTATTTACTCTTCTTCTTTCACTTGAGCTTCCGTTTGATTAAACTTGGTCGCATTAGCGACAACTTCACATATTAGAACCCACTCTACTCTTTCAGATGAAGCTCTGCCAGCAGTTGCAATTTTATGCACTCTCCGCGAACATAACTCAGAGGCGCGAAATCCCCGAAGCGCCAATGCGCTCATTTAATTAATTTAATTAACTAAATGGATGACACAAGCAGCGCAACGAAATTGACAAAAACGACACCCAGTGGGATGGCATGAAAATTAAGGGGCAGCACTGCACCACAGCACCACCGCACCACCGAACCACCGCACCACTGTAGGTGAGCAGTTGGAAGACGACGTGCTCCGGGTCTAATCAGGCGGCATGCAGGCAATGGCAACGCTTTGCTATGCAGTCCGCACGCTTTATAAAATAATGGGAGTGCCCGAGTGGGGAGAGCAGTGAGAGGAGTGGGAGCAGCGGCCTCAGTTTGCGAGACGGTTGATTGCACCCGTAAGTGCCATATTGTCACCGTTTGATCAATCAAATTGCCGCCAATGGGGCAACAACGGGAGCTGTGTGCTACGACGCCAGCTCGTAAATGTAACTCAATCGAATCATTCGAACATCATCGCATCGCATTGATGCGTAGCTGTCGCTGGCGATCGTTCGTAACTTGTTGCGTAACTTGTTCCCGTCTTAGCCAAAAGCCATACGCAATTAGCCACGTTCAGCTTGTGGATGGGGCCCATGGAGGGCCATCGTGCCAGCGTGCCTTCGTGCCTTCATGCGCCTCCGCTAATTGACAATATTTATGAACACGTACGCATTTTGTCGCCGCCTTAATTGGATCGTCGCCCACAGCTCGCAGCTCGCAGCTGGCCAATTATTTTCATCAAAATCGCTCGCAATTTTCAGCGTGCGCGTTTTCAAATGAAGATCTTAACTCAGAACTGAGCCAAACGGACGCCCTTCGGTTATACGAATGCCACACAAAATCGTAATCAACTGCTGAGAACTTTTGCAAATTGATGAATGCCGAAGTTTTAATACACTTGTGGCCAAACTTAGTTGAATAATTTTCAATTAATTAATTGATTAAGAATACGAGATATATATAAAAAAAATTATGAAATTTCTAAATATTATATTTTTTTTAGAATTTGAGATATGTATATTAGAAATGGAAGGCATTTTTTTTAAGAATTTAATTATTAATTATTCTTGATTTTAATTAATTTTATAAGTTAATACAGAATGTATTGTTAAGAATAGTATAGGAAAAAAAATTTAAATGTACTTATTTATGAAACAAATTAGTTTTTAACCACAATTAATTTATTTTAGTTGTGGCAAAAATATTCAAAATAAATAATACTTATAAATGTATACACAAAATCTTTATATTTATATTATTTATTATATTTTAATTATTTATTTTTATAAAAAATTTTAGAGACATATAAGATAATTAAAATTGATTATACAGAATTAGGTACACTTGGTAATCCATTCGAAATCAAATAGAAATTCTCTTTAGCTTAGTTTCACTGCATGACACACTGCATCAAAGCCAATATGCCCTTTGGTTAGTGTACTCAAAACGAAATGTGTACAAAATGTGTGCCATAAATTGTCACTAGATGAGATTTCTACGATTTATAACTAGGACCGGGTCTTGACTTGCTTTTACTTTGCTTTATGATTGTTTCTATTTTTTTGTTGTTTTTTTTGTGACTATTTAATTCAATTAACTTTAATTACACATAAAAGCATTCTTGACGCTCGCTTTTTAGACTTTAAGCCAAACAAGTTCCATTTTGCACGCAGCATTTGAAAAGTCGTTTTTCAGCTGACGAGGGGAGAGGGGACGACGACTGAGTTGGGTCTGATGTGAGTGTATTATTAATTATTATAATAATACTAAATAACTATTTGCTTACAACTAAAGCGTACAGTTTGCAATATTTGATATGCATTCAAGACAAATGTCAGCTGCCAACTTATTTGGCAATGGAATTGCGCATTGAATTTATTTGAATATCGTTTCTTAAAGCTGAAGGCAAATTGTTAATTATGCTAATGAAGTACGGGCTTAATAGCTGTGAAACGTATTTTATAAATATCCATATGAATTATATAAAATATTAAGAAAAGTTGAATAAATTCATTTTTTCATTGTTGAGTGTAGCTAACTTAACAAAAGAATTGTATTAAATTTTAATCGCAACATAAAGAAATCATTAGTGGATTTTGATATGAAATAAAGCAAGAATAAATATGGTTGCTGAAGGAGACTCAGTTAACTGGAATCCACGACAGCATTCGAGAATAAAACTTCACGTTTTCAAATGAATCATTCCGATTGAATGCTTAAATAATGGGCAGCCGAATAAAGCGTTGTTTCATACATTCACATATTCATAATATAATGACGACGAAACATCAAAATACAAATAAACAGAAATTACGTTATACATACATATAGTAGACTGTTTATGTCTTATACCTTTATTTTTCCTTAGCCTGAATCCATTGAAAATGGGAAATGAGGGTATATTATTTTTTAACTTTCATCTTTTTCAAATTCTCTTGAAGTTGCAAGAAAGCTCTAGTTGAAACTGCTCGACTGCGAAATCCCCGAAACCGATATATCAATAATTTTTCGCGTCTTTCTGCTCACGACAGGAATCTAATACGTTAATAACTTTTTTGTTGTTGATGGACTAACTTCGTGAACCTCTCAGATCGTGATCATAACATTGAAATACATGCCTCTGCCCAAGCTCAAGTCTCTATTATTTGAAATACGCCTTTTAGTTATTTAAGAGTGAGGAGTTGGATATAGGGGTGGGGGTGAATTATAATAAAAACTGAAACTGCATGACAAAAGGTGAATGCTACGAAACTCGATTCAAGGTTCATTAATAAAATTTTTGGAAATATTGATCATAATTTGCTCGTTTAGAATAAAAACATAGCTATGAATGCCTTTACAAAGTTACAAAAACAAAATTTGAAACTTGAGTTCGGGCAGCTGCATGACAAAAGCTGAATGCTACAAGACTCAATCTAAGGTACACTAATGCCAATGACTGAATAATATGAATTCATTGCTCATGAAGTAGAAAAAATATTCATGATTCATATAATTATAAATGCTCTTAGTTTAAAACGTCTAGCGAATTTATGGCAGAAGCTAAACACTATCAGACTCCATGACAGAAGTTGAATGATATGAAACTCGATGGATGGTACATCTATGAAACTTGTAGAAATATTTATCAGAATTTTCTCGCTAAATAAATAGCATAGCCTTATGAATGACTAAGAAACTGTCCTCAACTCTTCTAGTGAATGTTACAGAAAGAAAACTTGAAACTAGAACTAGGTCAGCTGCATGACAAAATCTAAATGCTACGAGACTCTATGTAAGGTACATAAATGCCATAGACTGCATATTAAATTAAGCCTGTGAAAGCCCTGATCTAAGTTACATAAAGCATTTTAAGTCTATGAGCTATCAGTTTATCAAGCAATCAATTTCGATAAGTAATACTCGAAATATTGATCTTTCACGAAAGAATCATAGCTCCAGAAACACAAAGCTTGAAACTTGAGTTCGGGCAGCTGCATGACAAAAGCTGAATGCTACAAGACTCAATGTAAGGTACACCAATGTCAATGACTGAATAATATGAAGCTTGTGGAAAAATATTTCGATAAGTAATACTCGAAATATTGATCTTTCACGAAGAAATCATATCTCCAGAAATACAAAGCTTGAAACTTGGTTCGGGTAGCTGCATGACAAAAGCTGAATGCTACAAGACTCAATGTAAGGTACACCAATGTCAATGACTGAATAATATGAAGCTTGTGGAAAAATATTTCGATAAGTAATACTCGAAATATTGATCTTTCACGAAAGAATCATAGCTCCAGAAACACAAAGCTTGAAACTTGAGTTCGGGCAGCTGCATGACAAAAGCTGAATGCTACAAGACTCAATCTAAGGTACACCAATGTCAATGACTGGATAATATGAAGCTTGTGGAAAAATATTTTGATAAATAATACTAGAAATATTGATCTTTCACAAAAAAATCATAGCTCCAGAAACACAAAGCTTGAAACTTGAGTTCGGGCAGCTGCATGACAAAAGCTGAATGCTACAAGACTCAATGTAAGGTACACCAATGTCAATGACTGAATAATATGAAGCTTGTGGAAAAATATTTCGATAAGTAATACTCGAAATATTGATCTTTCACAAAAAAATCATAGCTCCAGAAACACAAAGCTTGAAACTTGAGTTCGGGCAGCTGCATGACAAAAGCTGAATGCTACAAGACTCAATCTAAGGTACACCAATGTCAATGACTGAATAATATGAAGCTTGTGGAAAAATATATCCTCATTGCTAGATAATATGTCCACAGAAATATAAATGCTCTTAATGTAGGTCTTCTAGCGAATTCATGGCAGAAGATAAACACTATCAGACTGCATGACAGAAGCTGAATGATATGACACTCGACGGATGGTTTACTTATTAAACTTTAAGATCGTGATTATATGTAACATTGAAACGCATGACTGAGCTCGTCGCCATGATTAAGAATATATACTTTATGTAACTTTACATATAAAATGGCATTGTAATAATCTTTTATTCATATATTCTTTCGGCTCTCTAAAAATCATTTAGTTTTTCAATAAAATTATTATTCCAGAAACCTTCTTCATTTTATTCATTAAAATTGTATTCCATTAAATCTTCTTCCCTGTCCCGGCTTTTCCGTCTGCCATGAACCTCTAAAGCATCTTTAATAGCCCATTTCGATTGACCTAAAAATCTTGAACGTTTAACGTTTAGATAATATCTTGTGGATTGTTTTTGGAATGTGTGATATGTGGTTTAGTCTCTTTTACCGCTATGCGGTGCATAGGAAGTGCTCGACGGGGCTATTAGTTGGCCCCACCGCAGTTGGCGGTCGCTCGCTGGTCGCTTGGAGCAGAGTCGGCACAGTTAAATGTGCACAACAACAAAATGTCGCATTGGTTTGTGGATTGTCATTTGTCAAAAGGTAGCATAAAGCAAAAATCGACCAATTAGCGGCACAGTTAAACGTCAACATCCTCACGGCACAGCACAGCACAGCACATCCGGAATCCGGAGTAGCAGAGATTTGTGCGGCTTCGGCTGCCACTGCGGCTGCAACTGCGGTTTGGGAGCTCGCCAGACCACATGTAACCAGTGACGGTTACATTTTCGCCATCAATCAAAGAGGCGACGGGCAGCAGTTGGGGACAGCCCAAAGGCTTGGGCCCGAACCATGCCACTCAAACCACTCGAACCACTCGAACTGCGGGCGCCTGCGCGCAAAAATGCGGAACAGACAAAAAACGAGACGAAAAAAGAACTAAGCCAGAATGAAAACTTTGCATTTAAATGACGAAGACTAAATACACTATTGGAGCAGAAAGTATTTAGAATATTGTATAGCTTATGTATATGTTATATATTTAATAATATAATTAGACTTAATAGTTGAGACTTAAAAGCTTTCAAGCAAACTTAGACATTCTAGGCAATCTTAGATGGTATCACAAAAAATATATATCTATGCATCAAGTGATCTTAGCTGTTATGTCTAATAAGATCTTATAAGTATATACGAGTGATATTTTCCTCACACAAGCAAAAAAGCAACACTAACAGCAAATTCACAATATCCTTCATTCTAGGGTATTGCGTAAAAGCAGGAGATGGCATAAGAAAATGTTGATGATGACGATTTGCTGGACATGACAGACATCAGCCGTAGCCGGAGGCTGTCCTGGGGATGTCGCGAGACGTGCAACTGACTTGCGCAATTAGTTGTCAATTATCACATAACTGCGTGGCCTACAAGCCAACGGGCCAAGAGGCAACAGGCCTATAGGCCTATAGGCCAGCCATCTGACTCGGCTGCAGAGGGTCTCGCTGGTAGCCGTGAAATTGGGTTTATTGATTTGCTAAAACAATTTACAATTGTCACGAGTCTTCAATTTATTTATTTATGTTTTACAGCCCGAGTGCTGACCCAGCGGCTCTTAGCCACTTTCATTAACGTGGCCATAAAGCTGGGGGGGCCACAAAACGTATATTGTGTAGCAATATTTCATTTGATCGAAGAGGCTACCGTTTGTTGTGGGTGCTACGACAATCTCTTCCATCTCTTCTCCCTGTCCCCCTCTTTCACTCTTTTTGTCTTGCAGTCTCCCTCTCTCTGTCTTGCTTTTGGAATACATAGCGCAGCGTCTGTTTTTTGTCGACTTACAAAGCGTTTCCATTGTTTGGGGTCGCTCGTAGCTGGCGCTCGGCTGACATCTAATTAACACCATTGGCGATAGCTGTGTTTTATGATTTCATTTATTTAACTTAGTTATTCAAGATGTACGGCATGAGCAGCCGGAACTAAAAGCCAACAAATTGAATTGAGCGTAAAATTCCAGAGATTTCAGTTGCGCCTCGAGTTGTAAATGCTGTGGAATTGCGGTAATTGTGGATATCAATAGGCACAGCAGAGCCATAAACTGGAGCTCAACTCGTAGTTCTGTCACCGAAGATATGTGAGTGAGATGAATGTAAACTCTATGCCAGAAATGTGTGCCAAGAAATATCGTGTGATGAAAGCTTTTAGAGGTAAGTTGCATTAAATATGAATATAGGAGATATTATCTACATATTTATTTTATATCCATTATATTCTATAAATATTAAATGTGTAAAAGAAAATTTTTAGAGTTGTATTGAAGATGAATATAGAATATATTATATACATATTTATTATATATCTATAATATTCTACAAATATTACATATATATTACTTCTACATTAGTTAATTTAGATTGGTAATTATATGTTATAATTATGTATTTTTTCTTCCTTAGCAATCTACTTAAAGATATATATATGTATATACCCATATCAAATATCGTATATCAATAGACATACATATATCAGATTGCTTAGGATCGCTTCCTTCTTTACTTTTATAACCTGTATTAAGCAATAATAGTATTCTTAATTCTTTTACATAGTCTATGTCTATTTCAACATCTCATCATTATAATATACACGCAAGCAATTGAAATTGTTTCTTATTGAGATGGACAACATTTTAAATGTTTTTAGGTGTTCTTAATAAGATCAAGCAAATAAGTATACGGAGCTCTTTATTCCATTCATTTCCCTATTGATAAATGCTCGAAGTAGTTTAAGCTTGAAGTGAACTCGGCAAGCTCTGATAGAATTATCTTTAATATATTCAGCATGGGAATTAAAGAAGAATTAAACGTACCATTAGATCATCTGTTTTTCCTGGTGATAATAAGGAACTGCTCTAATTGTTTATCTTTGGGACTTTGGCTTAAATATATTACATATAAGTGCATCTGCACGTTTTCCTTTGCCAACTATATCCAATATTTATCTACTTAATATCCAATTTAATGGCAATCTTTAGTTTTACTTAACTTTTACCTATGTATTTCCTCAATTCCATCGAAAATTTTTGACTCTTTATAAATAGATTTCAGCTGATTGCGTTAACATTTTGGCCTTATATATAACGATTTGTGTGTTGGCCATTAGACGTTTTTCATTTGGACCAAAAACTGTCATCCCAGGCATGCAATTTGTTGGCAATGTTGCAGCAATGGACACAAAAGGCGGCAACAGGTGCACAATTAACAACAATAGCAACAGCAACAACTACAACTACTACTACAAAGCATGCGTTAATTACGAGCTGTAGCAGCAGCAGCAGTGAGAGCCTGATGCCTGCCCGGCCTGCAGCTTGGCCTGGGTGTTACAGGCTGGCCAAATGGACTCTAACCTGGGGGCCTGGGCACGGTGACAAAATTAAACTTAATTGTTTTATGACAGCCGACAAGAGACAAGAGTTATGTATGTGTGTGCGTGTAGATCTGTGTAGCCCATGTGGCACCCAGGCATCAAATCACATCAGCAGCTTCAGCCTCGAGCCGACTGCGACGGCTGTGAGCGGCAGTTGACATTTTTTAGGGTCTTTAACTGCGTAGCTTTGTTTTGTTTTTCTTGTTGTTGTCGTTTGTTGTTGTTGGTTTTCTCTTCTTAGTTAAGTTTAATTGTTTTTCTTGTAAACGATTTTGGTGCCTGTTTTTGTGCAGCTTCCATTTTATAATATTTATGAAAAAATGTTTTACACAGAACTAGGCAAGCAAAGCACAAAAAAGAGCCGCCACACAATGGACGACAGGTGTTGCTGGCTTCGCTTGGTAGAGCTGAGCTGAGCTGAGTGGCCCCAACTGCCGAATGCCATATAAGCAGCATTTCTATCATTGTTTTAAGGTAAACTTTAAGCATTTTCATGTCAATCATGGGAGCTGTTGCTGTTGCTGCTGTGACTGTTGCAGCAACTGCTGCTAGTTAGCGGAATCACAGTCTACATAACTCAAAGAGTTTAGTTTTTATACTATGCCTTTCCAACCTTTGATCTATAAATATAAATATGATTTGAAAGGCTTGAGGAGTTGGAGCTGAGGGAGCACACATATAAATATACATTAGTCTCCCTTGTGCTTTACAAAAAATAATCTAAAATTTGCAATACTCTTTATATTCCACTATACTTCTTCTACTCACCTAAGAGCAGAGTAAATAGGGTATATTATCTTGCAGAAGGCCATAAAGAAAATGTATTACTATTCAACATTTACTTCTTAGTAATGAGAAAAGAATTTGTTCAAGTCGTTGTCCATCAGAAGGCGCGGCTAGGCTTTAACTTAAATTGAATATCTAATATAATCTAAAATTGTAGAAAACAAGAGTAAAACTTGTCAAGCCTTGAAGCTGAAGGCTATAGATCAAATATTCAACAAGTTTGCTAAATATATCAAATAAAATGCCCATAAAATTTCATAAAAATCATTCATTCCGGCTATTCTCCCCGATTCTCTCAGTTCTCAGTTTTTTTTCAGTTAGTTTTTGGGATTATCAAAATATCAAATAAAACTCCCAGCATCTCTTTTATGCACTTCCTGCAAGCAACACATAAACCAACATATCCGCAGCTACTGGGAAGGTGTTTTTGTTACTCTTTTTACGATCCTTTTACTGCGCTTTTAATTTTTGTCATTTGTTGATAATAATTATGGTCATTTGTGATAATTGTGGGCCATTGTGTCGTCATGTCTTGAAAGACACTCTCCCTCTCCCTCTCCCTCTCTCTCTCTCCCTGTCTCACTTTGATAATAATTGTCATTTAGATAATTAGTTGGGATTGGGTTGGCATGTGAGTTGGCCGACGGTCGTCAGAGTTCCACGAGAGTTGATTAAACGAAAAGTTATGAAAGAGGCGCACTCGAAAGATTTATGAGCGCTGATTAGCGAGCGTTTAGCTGAATGGCCACAGATCGAGGGGCGTCCATCCAAAAGAAAAGTGAAAAGCGGATCCTTGTGTGCGAGTCGTTAAGTTGTGATCGTAAAAGACTCTAGATTATGAATGAGAAGAGATTTTGCTCTTAATTGTGTGAAAAGTTGTTGGGCTGCGAGCGCGTCTTTCAGAATGCTGACCCCAGCACGAAAGTGTTACCCAGAAATGTCAGCGACTGCTTCCTGATCTATGGCAATACGAAATCCATAAATTGCCGAGAAATGGCCATACATCTTATCGCGATTAAGCCACCCAAATAGTTGCCACACGCAGTAAGACACACATAACACATGGAAAGAACTCATAATTAAATTATGCAAATTTGCGCACTCTCCCAGGCGGCATCTTCAAATGCGACACGTAAGACAATAAACCGAAACTCCGAAGCACCAAAGCACCGAAACACCGAAACTTCAAGCAGCGACGCTTTAAAGGCGTATAATGCCTGGGCTGACGCCCCGCCGTAGTCAGTTACGGAGTTAGAGGCAAGGCCCCACACATCGTTAAAATTTTGATTGATTTTGCTCAGTGGCAGGAAACCAAGCCGAGCTGATGCTCATGCCAGATCTTAATGAGAATGTAGCGCATTTAAATGTGGAGCTGGCCATTAAAGCCATTTCGAGTGTCGCAAAGCGAAAAGTGTTTGTTTTTATTTTTTTTCCTCACTTTTTATTTTGGTTTGGGTAGCGTTTTACCTTGGCTCATAAGTATTCAAGAGCTGGCCAACAGCACAGCAAACGCGCTACACTGTGAAAAGTTATTGCAGACTTGGTAAACTAACTTTTGGGCTAGTTGAAAATAGATATGTTTCTTCCTTATTATATATGATTTAATAACAATTTTTTTTTTAAATCATTAAAGTCAACTAAATTAAAGTCAACTTAATTGAATTTTTATTTATTTTTTTTTAAATTTCAATTCGTTTTTGTTTTATACATTTGATATATATATTAATATTTTTAAATATAAATAAAATAGAAAAGAAAATATAAAATAAACTATGTAAACATATTTTATTCTTTAATATTTTTATTTTTTTATCCAGGAAAATTTTTAAATATATCGTTGCATTTACTTACTAATTAAAGAATTATTAAAAATTAATGAACAAAAATATTAAATAAATAATGGTTAAAAATTAAACTTAATTTACTGAATATATTTGATAAAATAAAATAAATAAAATTGATTTGTAAAACCAGCTAAAAACAACTCAAATACCTTATTAAAATTTTTATATAAACACATAGAAATGTTATAAAAAAATAATCATAAAAGTTCAACTCTTCAGCAAATATTCTTATAAATTCAATTTATACAAAACAAAATTCCATGCAATAATTCCCGCACTCAGATCAACATTTTCTGCCAGTGCTGCGTAAGGTGTTTTATCTATATACAAATTTGTATTTAATCGCTCATTTTCGAGCACACAAAAACAGCTCGTATGGTTAAAAAAAAAATAAATAAATAAATAAAATAAAACAAACCTTGCCTACGTATTAGCCGAAAACATACATTGTATGTGGGGGATTTATTGGGGCGATCCATAAAATTTCTCAATAAGCAAACAAGATCCTAAGATACGCATGCTATCCCACTCTCGCGCGCTGGTTGTCAATGAGCAATGCCGTCTCTGTTCGACGCGATTCCAATGAAATGTGTTTTTCGATAAAAATGGTCCATGCGATGCGATCGAATTTAAATTGAAAAATTTGATTTTAATTCTTGCATTCTAAATGTGTTTTCATTAGCATAATTAACGTCGAATTAAAACTTGGCTCGTTCGCCAGCTCGTTCGTTTTCGGTCTCGAATTGTAAAAATGAAATAAATTACATTTTTACAAGCAAAGAAAGTCTGGTGGGTCTTCTGTAGTGGGAATGTGTTGAGAGTGGAGCGTGGTGGAGTGACAGCTATTCGTCAGATCGTTAAATAGCTGTTAAGTATTTGTTGAGGATTCATTAAAGCATTTGGTCTGTGCGCGGTCCATTTTGAGTGTGTGGCTATGGGCTGGTTTATTTGGTTCGATCTGTCCGATTCTCTGTCCCCCAGTCCGTCAGTCCGCGTGTCTGGCTGGGTGGCTTTTGTCTTGATTTATGCTTGTGGCTCATTTATATTGAAATTTGATATATTTCAGCATGCGCTCGATTTTGCGAAGCCGCCGCAAGAGTGTATATACATATATTTTATATTCGAATTAATTGAAATGATTGTGATCTACAACACGACTCGTCGGGCACATATATAGTGTATATAATTTATGAATATCGCTTTGCTGGCCTGTATGTTAATGTTCGTAGTGTCTTTGTGTCTTTTCTTTGTGGACAACTGCGTATAAATTATACGGCACACACAATAGTTATAACACCTCCTAAATGTTTTCCGTATCTGTTGGCGGAGTCACACAGTTTTAGCGATGTGAAAAGAGAGTATATTGGTTTGGCAATGTCTATATTGCCGGATGTCCGTTCGTCCGTCTATCCATCAGTCCATAAGTTTATCCATCCATCCGTCCGTTAGTTCATCTATCCACCTGTCCCGTCCGTTGATCCATCAGTTTGTTTTGTTCGTTTGTCTAACCCTCTATTTGCCGTCCGGCCGTCCATTCATCCGTTATTCTGTCTGTCTATCCATCCGTCCGTGCGCATGTCCTTCTACTTACACTTAGAGTTAGACTTAGACCTTAGAATTAATATATCTTTATAAAATTAATATAACTTTTTTCGGAATCACGAACGAGTATTGTGCAACTGAAAAAGCCCGACTGTAACATTAGTTTTGTTTTTTTTTTTTTTTTTTGTGTCGTTGGGAGGTTCCTTTATTCCATTTTATGGCTGTATTAAAAGTCTATTTAGCTGCTGTGTGGGCGTCGTTTTGCATAGCTTTTAAGGAATGCAAGTTTAGGGGTTTTGGGAAAGTCGCGTTTGATCATTTGATGTTTTCCGCTAGAATGTTAGGCGAAGAGACAAAGTTTTTGTCTATCTATCACATCAAGATCGTATATCACGTCGCTGACATTCAGGTGTGTGGAAACACCTCTACTCTTATTTAAGTATATCATAATAAAAGAGCCAAAACTTATTTAAAAGAAGCCCATATTATAGTAAAAGAGCCAAAACTTATTTAAAAAAAGCCATTGAAATACATCTAAATCAATAAAATATTTAAATTTAGTATAAGGAGTGAAATAGTGAATAATATGCTTTACAGTGGGAATACGTTTAAAAGTTGTTGAATTTTTTAATGTCATGAGTTTTTATTAAAAATAAAGAAGAACAACAGAATTTATTCAGTATTTATGTTATGTTATTTTAATTATGTTGGATTTTTTTTCCATTGAACTGAAACAAGGAAGCTTAGTAGCAAAAGTCATTAAAAGCAAATGATAAATAATTTCTTTGTATTTAATTCATGCGTTATACATATGTATATGTTAAAGTAGTATTAGTGCCTATAATAATCTATATATATATATATATATATATATAAGTGGTTATAAAAAGGATTGCATTTGATATATATAAAAAATTTTATAACATATGTATGTAAAAAACATAAATATAACTATTATATAAGTAAAAATATAATATTTAAAATTCTTCATAGAAATGGCAAATCACCAAGTCATTAAAAATTCCGATAAAGGTATGAAAATCATGCAAAGGAATATAAAAACCTTTCGCAAATCAACACATTTGTCAGGCTACACATTAAAAAGTCCGAAATTAACGTCACATGGAGGAGCGTTTAGCCAGAAGAGTGAGGAGAGAGAAACCCCAAGAAAAACAGGAGAAACAGAGAGAGAGAGAGAGAGAGAGAGAGAGAGAGAGAGAGAGAGAGAGAGAGAACGCAAGTTAAAACATCTGGGAATGGGTGATCACCCGCTGACAGAAAATCACTTGGCAACGGCTGATCATTAACCGATAACACATGACATTAAAGGTTCAAACAAAGTGAAAGAGTTTAAACGCACACAAAATGTGATAAATGCCGACCACCCCATGGAACGACAACAACAAGAGGAACGGCAACAACAACAGCAACAACAACAGCTACAGCTACAACGACAACAGAAATGACAATGACAGTGACCACATCAAGACGAACAGGTGAGGCGAAAAACGAGCGGAAAATTAATAGTGTGAACGAAGATCGGCAAAAGAATACGAAGACGAGAGTGTGTGTGACAGAGTGAGAGAGAGGTGCAGTGAGAGAGGCAGAGGCACAAGCAGTAAGGCACACAAACACACACACACACACACAGATGATATCAGCATCTCAGATAGGTATCAGCTTACATTGGAGCCCCGTTTGTGGACTCTCCGCAGCCTCTCCACCTCCCCCAACAACATGACGGCAGCGAGCAGCCGGAAATTTGTCAAAATGTCAACGGGTGAAACAGTTTGTGGCATGGAGTTTTTCGTTTTGGGAGTCCCAGCACACACACACACACACTCCACACACTCCACACACGCCAGACTCCAGACTCTGGACTCCAATTTTCAGGGCAGACTCAGGCTCAGGCTCGGGCTCGGGCTCAGGCTCTGAATCAAGCCACGTAGCTTTTGTAAAACAAACCATTAGCAGCTAATAAACATTAGTCATGCGACCAAAAAACGAGTAAGTGTGCTTTAGGGTTGGGTATATGACTATTAGATACCCTGTAGATTGTAAACATGGGCTGAGATGGGAGCGTATTGTCTTGATAATTATAATAGCGTTATGTTACTTAAATATATAAATTTCTAAGTACAACATTATGTAATTTTCCTTACTGATATTTATGTCTTAGAACTTGAGATGTTAAAGAATATTTTTTATATTTTTTATTTTACCCAAACTAACTTTTCTATCCTTAATTATAAATTCTTTTTTTTATCAGGTATTATATAGCTTTTGTATTTTTTTTCCCTTGTCCATTTTAAGTATCCAGCTTCGTTTTTCTTTGAGAGTCAACAACATAATTGATACTCCCAGTTCCCCAAATATGTGATCTGTACAGGGTATTGAGAGTAAGGGGCTGGAGAATCTTAGCCCGGCCCGATGATTTAGTGAGTGTAATTAAAATTTAAAGTTTCTTTCGCTCGCATATGTAAATGATCTGTGCGGAATTCCACGAAATAAATGAACAAGTTTTCTTCTCTTCTTTAATTGTTGTTGTTGTTGTTGTTGTGTTTTATACTCTTTTAGTATTTGTATTTCCACTCTCTTGTAGTTTTCGTTTATAATTATAATTTATGCAGTTCGGAGCGTACCGCTTGTTGACAGAAGACCCCATCAATCAGTCTAGGATCGCCGTAGATCGGTCTATTGGCGGCACGGCAGGGTACGACAGGGCACGACAGAGCGCGGCACGGGTAATGCTCATCTGCCACCGTTGCGTTGGCGATATGGATCGCGTTTTGTAAGTGAGCCCAGACAAATCGTGTACAAGATAAGCTTACATTAGATTCAAGTCCCAGGTAGCTGCGCTCTAATTGGCCATGCAATTGGATATCTCGCTCGCCAGACCGCCCGCTCCTTGTTGACTCAACGCCTTGTAGCTGTTAATTATACATATATCACTTCATTTACACATACATACATATACAGCAATATAGGGGTGATTCCTTGAATTTCCCTCTTGGTCGTCTGTGTCACCATTTCGCTGCTCATTCTGCGTGCGTCCTTTAGATTTATTGGCCCTGCGCTCCATACAAATCAAGCTGGGCGTTTTGTTTTGCACATTTTTATGGGCGCTACTGATGCTATGCAAATCAGCTATAACTCGATATATAGGTGTATGCATATGTGTGTATGTGTGTGTTATGTGAACTGCAGTCAGTCGAGTGGCTTGTAAAAGTTGTTTTAATAGTTGCATGAATCACACGAGTTTAACAGTAGCGAAATAATGCAAAACAGAAAAGGATTATGTTATAATTGGGAATATGTATGCATGAGTGCGAGGTCTGCTTAAGAGGTTTCTATTTTTAACAAAAATGATTTATTTAATTAGAAATATCGAATTTGTCTTAACAAGTACTCTCCGTAAGATATTTGGCAATTGTGAAAATATTTTTCTCTTATCCTCAAAGCAAATTTCAAAATCTTGCTGATTTTTTCTTTAATGCTGTTATTATCTATTCATTTGCTGCTTTTTATCCACTATTTGTCTCTTCAGAAACAATTAAAGGAAATTATAATTTACTACTGCAAACATAATTTGATATCTCTCCACTTTTTCTCTCAACCTAAGCTTCATTTGTTGTTTAGACTTGCATTGTTTTTTTTCCGGAATATTAGTTAACAATAAATAAATTAAAACTTTATTAAAAGTAGATACATCTAATAATATATAAACATTAAATTTAACTTAAACTATAAGTTTTATTATTTCGTAAAAATTTCAGAGCAGGCTATTGTATATAATTTTTATATTTTTTATTTTTATTAAGAATATTGACAAATATATACACTTTTATATACATAGTCAACTTGAAGAAAAAATAATTAAAAATAAAACTATATTTATGCCACGGAAAAAAAAACATTTCAATAATCATAATTTTTCTTAAAACCATTTAACAAATGGAATATATTAATATAAAAAGTAAAAAAATAAATAAAATAAAATAAACAAATATTTGAATAATATTTTTTTTTCGAGTGTTGAACTGAAAATTAATTGCTCCAAAATTAATTTATTTAAAATTGATTATATATTAATCATCAACTCCTTGTTTATGATTACCAGTAGATTTCCAGATTTCTTTTAATTTTTTTCTGGCATGCAGATTCTCTAAAACATATTGCAGCAGTTGGTCAACTTACTTAGCCAACGTAAGCATTTGCAAGATCTATCTACACTCCTGTGCCTGCTCCAGCTCCTGTTGAGCTCATTACATAAAACTGGACAACAGATTATGTCACGCTGCTTCCTAGTTTGCCTGTGGGTCATTCTCACCCACACATACACACACTCACACACAGTCAAGCTCGGAGCTCAGAGCTTGCAGCTTTATAAGCTGAGCTACAGGCAAATGGCCAGGTGAATGCGCATAACCGTAAGATTCACACATGCCCAAGGCAGGACCGCCAGCAATAACAAAAAAACAAAAAATAAAATAAAAACAGCAGCAGCCCCAGCCTCAGCCTCAGTCTCAGTCTCAGCTCAAGCAGCAGCAGCAACAAGGGAAATACATTTTGAAAATTTAACGATGCGCACATTTTATTACCGCAATTAATTACAAAAACAACAACGCGCCCGAAGAGATCTTCAATCTCAGAGAGCCATGGAGAGAGACAGAGCAAGAGAGCCTATGGGGTAAATGAGAGAATGAGCAGCTAAAGCGTTAGATCTACTGATAAACGTTATGATAGATGTGACTAGTAAAATGCTACTACCAAATAGTTCTGGGCCGCTGCCTCGGCTCTAGCTGCGACTGCGACTGTGGCTGTGGCTGTGGCTTTGGTAATTGGAGGCGCAACGGGCAGCTGCTGTTAGCCAGGGCTGCTTAATTGGCTCAGCTGCATGGGAGAGCGTTTCACTCACAGAGCGCAGCTTCAAACTCGTTTCTTGACCAATTAAATGACACAGCCAGAGAGAGAGAGGGAGAGTGTGTCTGTGTGTGAGAGAGAGAAAGAGAGAGAACGAGAGCGACGGGGAGAGACGGAGTTCAGTTGAGTGAGTGAGCGCGCGATCAGCTTCAATCACGACCTGGCTCAAAAGACGTTGTGGACCGTTGGCCGCTTTTGTAGCCGCACATTTCGTATTTTGACGCGTAGCGCGACAGACGGCTCGAACAACTGGTCTATGAACGTTAACTCAAACGCAATGGGCTTTAAGCATACGATGCTGCAGCGCAGCTACGAGCTGGCCGCCTCGCCGGGCCCCCAACTGGCAGCGGCGCCGGCAGCGCCACAAGTAACGGACTTTAGCATAAGTCGCATACTGGGCAGCTCGGCCAGCAAGGATAATGCGGCCAAGAAAACAACAGCAGGAGGCGTAACAACAGGAGCAACAGCTGCAGCTGCAACAACAGCAACAACAACAGCAGCAGCAACTACTGCCAGCAATATATTGGATCTATCAAAGAGTCGCCAACAGGCTGCAGCTCAGGCCGCAATTCAGGCAGCGCCGGTGCAGCTTAGTCCCGCCGCCTACGGCTATGCCATGCTGCCGCCGGATCTGTTGGCCATGGCCAGTGCGACCAAGTTCTATGCCCAGTTCTTTCCACATTTGCTGCCCGCCTATGCAGCGGCAGCAGCTGCCGCCGGCCTGACAACGCCGCCCACCTCGCCATATCAGCAACATCAGCAGGCACAACAACAGCAACAACAGCAACATCAGCAGCAGCAACACGCGCAGCAGAAACGCTACTTTGCGCCGTATGTGATCAATGGACAGAGTCCGACGCGCTCCAAGTCCTCCAGCGCCTGTACACGCGCCGACTGTCTGGAATGCCTGGATTATTATAAGCAATTCGGCGCTGGCTATAAGCCCACGCCTCTCATATCGCCGGCGGCTTCGTCGGTGAGCAGCTCTAGCAGCTGCCGGCTGCCGTCGCGTGAACTCCTGCTCAGCGCGAGCGCCAGCAGCAACATTTCCCTGACCAACATCTCTGTGACCAATCTGAATCTGAGCAGCACGGCGGCAGCGACTGCGATTTCACCTGTGGCCATGTTGCCCAAGTTGAGCAGCAACAACAGCAGCTCCAACGCCAACAACAACAATAGCAACATCAACAACGGCAACAGCAACACAAGCGGCGGCGAGGAGATCAGCTACAAGTGTCGCATATGCGACAAGGTCTTTGGATGCTCCGAAACGTTGCAGGTGAGTTGAGAGCAGAGCAGACTCTAAAGAGTGGGCGTGGGTGGGTGGGTTGGCTTGCCTGGAAAGTAGAACCCCTATAAATGAGGATATGCGAGGTGGCTATGCACACGTGTAGAGTTAGTGAGTGGGCGTGTTTTGTAGTAAACGAGATTAGTTATAAATCCGCATATACGAGGTTGCCTTGAAGAGATTTTGATCTGGAGCTTGAATACATACACAATACAAAATTCATTTTATTTCATTTAAAATTTATATTTTATTTGTCCAAAAGGAAAATCTATACATACATCGTATGAATTAGTAGAATATCAAATTTCAATGGCATGATAAATTAAAGGGTTTCTTTTAAAAGTACAAAACTTAATATTTAAATTTTATAATTTAATATTTCTTGGGCTAATTTTTTAATTAAAAAATTAAAAAACAAATTTTTTACTGACTAGTATTTAATACCTCAAATATATTTTTTTAATGAAAAGAAAAACATGATATATTAAAGCAAAAATAAATAAAAGTTTTGGGTAGACTTGTTTGGCACATAAAATAAAATATATATTTATGAGCTTTATAAGGGATGGTAAAGTAAAGAGAACAAATGAGGTACACATGAGTCTGAGATATTTTAATTTAAAATAATATGAGAGTAATGAGAAATGTGAATATAAATAATTAATTAATATATATACAATTATGCCTATTACAAAAATGTCGTACAAAAGCTATTCAATTTTAAAAGGGCTTTTAAATCTCAATAGATTTCTCAATTATCACATTTGAGAAATTTAATGATTTTTGTTTCTTATTCATCATCATGAGTAAATCAAAACTGTTTTGGTTTTATAAGGAGACAATATATCAAATTCTCAAATATGAAAATATAGTGACATTAGAAGCAAACCATAGCATATTATATAAATATATTATAATGTATGAAAAAAAAGCATTTGAATAGTGCCAAAAAATTTCTAATACCAAAACAAATAAATTCCTTAAACAATAATGAGCTTTTGTATGAAATTTATAAATGACTGGGTTCGTTTATAGATTACCTAAGTCCCAAATACCAAATATTTGAAATATAAATTGTATTTGAATTCGGAGAAATCCAGTTTGGCTTATCTTAAGCGCTCAATCTGCATAAGCAAAGGCACTAGCGATAGGCAGAAGCTCAAGGCATCATTTCTCTTGTTTAAAATGTGAACACGTTATGATCACACCGAGGCAGCCAATGGGGCGGGGTCTAAAGCAGAGGCGGAGCAAACAGCGTAGAGCAGTGAGCGTAACAAGCGGGCAGCGCAGGGGCAGCAGCGCTGCTGCGCTGCTCATGCAAATCACGTTGATCGTTAAAAATGGTGGCGCCCAAAACAGAAGCAAAACGGCGAAGAAGAAGCAGGCGAAGAAGCAACAACACCAAAATGTGAGAACTGGTTTTACGCATGGGTGCAGCAGCAGCCACAGCCAAAGAGAGAGCACAGCAAGACAAGCACACGCGAGCACGGCCGTTAGAAAGAGAGCGCAATTGAGCGCGGTTGAACAAAATGGCCGTCAAGCCAATGAGCAGCATTGCTCAATGCTCCCTTTCCCACGCACACATACACACTAATTGACTCACACTCACCATCTCTACCGTTCTCTCTCTCTATCCCATTGTAGGCGCACGAGAAGACACACAAATCACCGCGCTACGAATGCTCCGACTGTGGGAAAGGCTTCTCCCAGCTGCGTAACTATAAATATCACTTATCCGTGCATCGTGGCACCAAAGAGTTTGCTGCCGAGTGCCCGGAATGTGGGAAGACGTTCAACGACAAGGGCTACCTCAGCAGCCACATGAAAATCCATCGAAATCGCAAGGAATACGAATGCCCCTATTGCCCCAAATCGTTCAATCAACGTGTCGCCTTTAATATGCACGTCCGCATCCATACGGGCGTCAAGCCGCACAAGTGCGCCGAGTGCGGCAAACGATTCTCCCGCAAAATGCTGCTCAAGCAGCACATGCGCACCCATAGCGGCGAGAAGCCATATCAGTGCTCCGTCTGCGGCAAATCCTTTGCTGATCGCAGCAACATGACACTGCATCATCGCCTGCACTCGGGCATCAAGCCCTTCAGCTGTCCGCTCTGCCCGAAGGCCTTCACCAAGAAACATCATCTGAAGACGCATCTCAACTACCATACAGGCTGCAAGCCCTACGTCTGTCCACACCCCAATTGCAACCAGGCCTTCACACAGTCCAGCAATATGCGCACGCATGCCAAGAAATGCCAATACAGGCCGCTAGATGGCGCGCAAGCATTTCCGTTGCCCCCCAAGCAGCAGCAGCAGCATCAACAGCATCAGCAGCCACAGCAGCAGCAACTCCAGCAGCATCTACAGCAGCAGCAGCACACATTGTCGCTGGCCACAGCTCCCAGTTTTGTGATGCCACCAGCAACGTTCGCTGCCGCCGCATCCGCATTTCCGCCGGCACAGCAAACGCTGCTCAGCAATCTGCGCACATTCTAGCCAAGAAGCGGAAATGAAAAATCCGAGCAGCGTGTGACTGAATGAGCTGAGTATGAACAAAGCCTTTAAGGATTACATTAATAATATATGTATTTTCTTGTGCTTTTGTTTATGAAAGCCCGAAAAATATCTAAATTGATAGACATTTATAAAGAATAATTGGAACATGCATAAATTTAACTTATAAATATTCGTATTTCTATAAAATATAATTTCATTCATTAAATATTTTTAATATATATATGGGGCTAGTTTCCAAAATGTTCAGATTAAAAAAATATATATATAGCTTAAAAATATTTAAATGTAAAAATCGAACATTTCGCAAACTAACCTAAATTTTCCTTGAATTTAGCTGATTTTTCTCGATTTTTCCAACTTGCTTTCTATTATTTTTAATAGCACTTGTAAATTCAACTCAAAAGTAGATATGTATAGCTATAAACGTCTAAATAATTAAAAAAAAAAAGGTATTTGAAACGGAGTAAAATAGAACAAATATTTGTATAAAATATCACAGTTACAGTTACATTCACTGTCACAGTTCATAGCAATAATTTGTATATATTTATATTAAGTTTGTAAAGTTAAGGTAGCCTTTGCATTTGCATGTGATTTAAGTTAAATCAGAGACGAGTTTTCAAGAAATAAAATAAACAACATTTTAAATAAAGTCGAAAACTAAACGATAATTAGCAATGAATGAGGAATTTGAGTTGAATCCAAATGATGAACACCTGACTTCGGATATTCAACTAATACATTACCCCACCTACGGTCCGTTCTATGGCATAATGGGCGTGTCGGCGGCCATCGTCTTCTCTTCGGTTGGTGCTGCCTATGGCACAGCAGTGTCGGGCACGGCGATTGCTGCCACGGCTGTGATGCGTCCCGAGTTAATCATGAAGTCGATCATACCCGTTGTCATGGCCGGCATTATAGCCATCTATGGACTGGTCGTTGCGGTGCTGATATCTGGCAAGTTGGACTCGGCGGCAACCTATTCGGTGGCCCATGGCTATATACATCTGTCGGCCGGTCTATCTGTGGGCTTTTGTGGAGTAGCGTCTGGCTATGCCATTGGATGTGTGGGCGATGCCGCAGTACGTAATACGGCCCTGCAGCCGCGGATATTTATAGGCATGATCTTGATTTTAATCTTTGCTGAAGTCCTGGGCCTGTATGGCATGATTGTGGCCATCTATTTGTATACCAAAGAAATTTAGTCGAGCTGGTTTTTATGTTAAATGCTAACCAAATAAAGGTTTTATGTAAAGGAGTTTATTTTTGTTGTACCTAATTAACAAAATGTAATTTGTATTCCATTAAAAATTTGAAGACACATATTTAAACTCAATACCATTAAAATATGTAATACGAAAATCAAATGTGGCGCCAAAATGTTCAAAATGTTCGTGTCAGTTTTAGAGATGACACAGAGAGCGTTAGCAAGCGTAGCCGCGCTGTCGTGCAACATCATATGCGACAGTTAACAGTAATACGGTAGTCGTTAACAGTGTACTCCACCAACTAACAGTGAAGACTTGTTAGGTTAACAGAGCCGCTCCGCACTTAACATTCACATCGGCACATTTGTACCTGTGAAAAGGTAACAGTTCACGTCAGCAACATACACACGCACGCCTCTCAGCTATCTGTCACATTTGCACACACACGCGCATGGCAGTGTGTCTTTAGTTGTTTTTTTTTTTTCTTTTTCTAATTTCGAGTGAAGCATATTAACAAAATTCGTGTAAATGTTACAATTCCTTGTGAAATCATATACTATATGTACATATAAATTTATATATTACTCACTATAAACATACACTTTGCGTTTGCTTGCAGGCGCAACAACAAGAAATACGCAACAATTCGGATTCACTTTTCGCCAGCGTGGGCAAAAGCGAAAAGCGAGGAGAGAAAAAAAAAACACGCTACCATGGCCGAGTATTGGCAGCAGCAGCAGTCACAGCAACAGCAGCAGCTGCCTCAGCAGCAGCAGCAACCACAACAGTTGTCCCAACAACTAACAAATGGAGCTGGAGATTCAACGTGCTCGAACACAGCCAATGGCCACTCTAATAATAATAATTATGTAAATTTTAATCAATTTATTAGTCAACACAATTTGGCCAGTTCCGTTTATAATGTTAGCGGCGGCGGCGGGGGTGCCTTTGGCCTGACTCCAAGCAGCAGCGCCAGCAGCGGCTCTAATGTGAGTAGAATGAATTGCCATTTACTGTTACTTCTATAAATGTATCCCTTTTTTGCATTCACAGTTATATGCGCCACACTTTTATGGCAATCAAAATGGCGACAGTTACAATGCAGCTGGCGCAGCGGTTGCCTATCCTGTGGTCTATCCAAATCCTTATACATCCTTCGGCAGCAATCCGTTTGCTGCTTCTGCTGCTGCCTCGACTGGCTACGATTTCAGCGCTTCCAAGCTTCAGGCAACAGCGCCCGAATTTGTGCCCAATTTTGCCAAGCTGAGTTTAACAGCGGCAGCAACAGCGACAGCACCGATGACAGAGAGTGCCTCTGTTAAAAATCATAGCAACAACAACAACACTGCCACACAGCCAAACGGAGGAGAAGCAGCAACAGCAGCGTCGAGTGGGAATTCAGCTCAGCAACCACATCGATCAGAGTTTAGACAATCGAAGAGTCAAGCCAGCAATAGTGGGGGCGGCGGAGGCGGTAACAACGGCCGCCAGCAGCGACGTAACGACTATCGTGAGGAGCGCAATGAGGAGCGGTATGAGCGTGGCAAGAAGCCGCAGAAACAGCAACGTTACGATAATCATCGCAGCAATAAACGACGCGACGATTGGAATCGTAATCGTGATCGCATCAATGGCTATCCACGCGCCGCCGAGGAGTTGGACACTAGCAACAGCAACGACAGTGCGCAGGCTTCGCCCGAGAAGCAACAAAATCACCAGCAGCAACAAATCTCGCCTAGGCGCGCACCTGAACTGGAGAAGCTGTCACAGCGCGAGAAGCTAATGCGAGACATTGAGCAGCGCCGACTCGAGTGCCTTGTCTGCGTGGAACTGATCAAGGCCCATCACGGCACCTGGTCGTGCCAGAACTGTTATCACGTGCTGCATCTAAAGTGCACCATCACCTGGGCGAGCAGCTCCAAGTCGAACGAGGGCTGGCGCTGTCCGGCCTGCCAGAATGTGCTGCAAGAGCTGCCGCGCGACTATCTCTGCTTCTGTGGCAAGCTCAAGAATCCGCCGTTGACGCGCAACGAATTGGCCCACAGCTGCGGCGAGCTCTGCTGTCGCGTCGAGGGTTGCAGCCATGCGTGCACCCTGCTTTGTCATCCGGGCCCGTGTCCGCCGTGCCAGGCTAACGTGACGCGCAGCTGCGGCTGTGGTCGTACCTCCAAGATAATGCAGTGCGCCATGAAGCAGCCGCTGCAGTGCGACGCCATTTGCGACAAGCTGCTGAACTGCGGCGAGCATCGCTGCCAGCAGCCCTGCCATGCGGGCAAGTGCGAGGCGTGCGCGGAGCAAGTGCAGCAGAACTGTCATTGCGGCAAGCAGCAGCGCGAGGTGCTGTGCACCCGGGAGACGCAGGACAAGCGGAGCTACTCGTGCAAGGAGTGCTGCGGCAAGCCCCTGCCGTGTGGCAATCACAAGTGCAAGGATTCGTGTCATGCCGGCGCCTGTCGCCCCTGCAAGCTGAGTCCTACTCAAATCACCAGCTGTCCCTGTGGCAAGCTGCCCGTGCCGGCGTCACAGCGCAGCAGCTGCCTCGATCCGGTGCCCACGTGCGAGGGGACGTGCAACAAAACGCTGCGCTGCGGCAAGCCAGCGCATCCGCATCAGTGCGCCAGCAAGTGCCACCTGGGCCAGTGTCCGCCCTGCCCGAAGCAGACGGCTGTGAAGTGTCGCTGCGGCCACATGGATCAGATGATCAAGTGCCGGCAGCTGTCGACGCGAGCGGACGATGCGCGCTGCAAGCGACGCTGCACCAAGAAGCGCAGCTGCGGCAAGCACAAATGCAACGCCGAGTGCTGCATCGATATCGATCACGCCTGTCCATTGCCCTGCAATCGAACGCTGACCTGCGGACGGCACAAATGCGATCAACCCTGCCATCGGGGCAATTGTCCGCCCTGCTATCGCAGCAGTTTCGAGGAGCTCTATTGCGAGTGCGGCGCCGAGGTCATCTATCCGCCGGTGCCCTGCGGCACCAAGAAGCCCGTCTGCAAGCGCCCCTGCTCGCGCACCCACGGCTGTGAGCATCCGCCTCAGCACAATTGCCATGCGGCGGCCACCTGCCCGCCCTGCATGATGTTCACCACGAAGTGGTGTCACGGCCAGCATGAGCAGCGCAAGACCATACCCTGCTCCCAAGCCAGTTTCAGCTGTGGCCTGGCCTGTGGCAAGCCGTTGCCCTGCGGCCGACACAAGTGCATTCGGCCCTGCCATGAGGGCGAGTGCCAGCAGGCGGGCGAGCAGTGCCGCCAGAGCTGCACCAAGCCGCGCCTGCTCTGCGGCCACAAATGCGCCGCCGTCTGTCATGAAGGCGACTGCCCCGAGACGCCTTGCAAGGAGCTGGTCGAGGTGCAGTGCGAGTGCGGCAATCGTAAGCAGAATCGCAGCTGTCAGGAGCTGGCGCGCGAGCATAGTCGCATTGCCACCGCCCAGCTGGCGTCCTCCATGGCGGAGATGTCGCGCGGCAACTACATGGAGCTGAGCGAAATTCTGGCGCCCAACAAAAACAACAAGTCCAACAAAACGTGAGTGGAGTACATAATTAAATATAATAAAATAATAAGAATATATTTCCCTTTTGCTGCTACAGCTTGGACTGCAATGAAGAGTGTCGCCTACTGGAGCGCAATCGTCGCTTGGCCATTGGCCTGCAGTCGCGCAATCCGGACACACAGCTGAAGCCGTTGACCAAGTACTCGGAATTCTTGCGTGGCTTTGCCAAGCGCAATCCGGCGCTAACGAAGAGCGTCTATGAAACGCTCACCGATCTAGTGAAGCTGGCCAAGGAGAGCAAACAGAAGTCGCGGAGTCACTCGTTTCCCACCATGAATCGTGAGAAGCGCCAGCTGGTGCATGAGCTGTGCGAGGTGTTTGGCGTGGAGTCCGTCTCCTATGACAAGGAGCCCAATCGCAATGTCGTTGCCACGGCGCACAAGGAACGCGTGAGTGAAATGCAATTAACTAGACAATTCAATTATAGTGTTTAATTAATTATTATTGATTAATCTACCTAATACAGTGCTGGCTGCCGGCTACGAGCATCATGGAGGTGCTGGCACGTGAATCGGGGCAACGTCGCGTCCCAGTGCCCAGCAACAATGCTTGGGGCCTGAAGAAGTAGCATTCGTTTAATGTTGACGACAATACATAACAACAACAACAACAGAAAGAGAAAGAGAAAGATAAAGAGAAAGAGAGACACAGTTTGTAGTGTAGCTTTGGATGGATGAGAGAAAGAGAGGGGAATTGAGATCTCGACTCTTTCTCTCTGGGAGCGTAACTCGTAAACGTTAGCTAAAAAAAAAAAAAAAAAACATTGTTGGAGATAAAAAAAGAAAAAAAAAAAACAAAAAACAAAAAGAAAAGGATTGCCGTGCATGATATACCAAAAGGACATTATGGAAACAGAACAATACTTAATGCAAATGGATACTGTTAAACGACTTTGAACTGTTGTACGATGAATTTATGTAAAGCTGAATCCTACGACTTCGTTGCTTATACAGATTAATAAACACAATATGAAAACGAACTATAAGCAAAACGCAAAAATAGAAGCAGTGTAATCAAAAGGATAAACAGAGCCAGCGACTGAATACCTTGTAGCCTGCCAAGGATTTCGACTGCATGGACTTTAAGTAGTGCGTACAGAGTTCTATTACTATTTTACTAATTATAAATAAAATGTGTCGTCTTTGTTTAACATTTTCAAAAATACGCGCTTAACGATTGTAATTAATAAATAAATACTAAAACGAACAGCGTTGCTTAAGTTTAACACGTGACATTTTACTTTAACTATGCAACACTGTTTTTATTGTGTGTCTTGGCTGTCTATGCATAATAGGTTCGATAACCTGTTGAGTTTTATAAGAATGCTTAGGACATTTAGTTATTAAAATAAGATTTACAATTTACTCTACATTTACAAAACTTTTCAGAAGTATACATTCCAAATTATTTTATTTTCTTTAAATATGAAACATTCATCTAGCTCATTAAACCCCCGTTTATTGAAGACACACACCAATTCGAAATGGACTAGTGGCATTGTTGTCGCTTATATTTGTACAGGTTGTTGTCAACGCTAAACGAAATCCACATTGTGATGGTAAAACTATTTGTTAGGTTTATAAACTAAATGAAATAGTTTTATAAATTTATAAACAAAAATTTAATAGTATATTAATAGATAAGTAGGAAAAAAACATAGTTTTAAAAAGTTGGCAATGAATCTCAAAATAAAATTAATTGACAAAAATATATATTTTACTTTAACAAATGATTTTTGATCAGATTTTGGTCTATAATTATTTCAATTTATTTATTTAAATTTTATAATTATTTTTCAAAATAAGGGATTTATTTATTTTCATTCAAATGATAAATTATATTTGAAAAAGTGAAAACTGTAGCTTACAAAGATATTTATTGATATAAAAATTGCATCAAGCCGAGTTAGGTTATTCAAAACAAAATTGAAAAATCACCCAATCATATGTATTTATAATTTGATCTGAATTAATCTTAGAATTCTAATTGATTTCAGCAGTTTCGTGCTTTGGTTACATTCGAATTCAATATAATTAATTAGTTTGACTCAATCAAACGGTAAATCGAGGGATTATTGTTACGGGTAAGTCCATCTTACTTAATAATATTTGTTAGCTATTTAATGTGGCAAATTGCAATTTGGGCTTTCACTTGGCCAAGCCGTAGTCCATTTGTTAATTGAAGATGCCAATGGGTGGTGCAAGGCCTAAGATTTGGTTGGCTGGTTGCAGGGCCGTCAAGAAATCTCGTAGAACTTGGCTATATTCCAATTAGATCAGGCCAAACGAGATTCAGCTGCTGCTGCTGCTGCTGCGTTCGTTTCGGGCGTTGGGCACGCTTCTAATTTGTTGCCATTGCCGTTGCCATTTTCACGGAAAACAATAAGCGGCGCCCAGGGAATAATGCCAAAATAAAGATGAAATGTTACGACAAGCCAAAGTCAAAAGACGGGAGTCATCCAATAGCAGCAATAGGGCAACCCAGCTGAAGCTTCTCTCGAAACGCACTCACGCATGCGGCAATCGGTTGGCCAGGGAGGGGAGCAGAGACTTGAGGGAGGGCTATGAGTGTGGGTATGTGGAGTGGAGTGGGTAGCCTGTTGGCGTATATGAATATAGACCTGACATAATGAGCCAGCTATAAGCGAAATGGCTGCCGACGTCGTTGTCTTTCTCGTCTATGTCTTAAGATGTGTGCGTAATTTGAATTTAGTCTGCCAGGGAGTTTATTAACAAATACAAAGAAGATGAAAAAAAGAAACAAATACAAATACAAATACAAACACACACACACACACAGAGACACACACTCTTTCAGCTCCAGAGTGGCTGCTTCAAGACATACGCTTGGCCTGTGCATTGAGCATTGGGGCATGTCGGGCAAGAGACTGGGGCATGGGACACGGGGTATGGAGCATGGGGCATATATAATGCCACAGAGATTATATTGTGGTTGGCCCGTCACTTGGCTCGTGCCAGATAATAGCTGGGGTGGGGTTACTTGGCTTCGAGTGGGTCTCGCTCTGGCTGTTGCCTTCTCGCCGAAAGAGTTCAATTTGGGTCAGAGCCCGACTCGAGTCGACTGGGTATGAGTTGCACTTTTAATTAGAAGATTGCGCCAAGCGCAAGAAACACAAACGCAACGCAAGTAAATACGAGAGATACGAGGCTAACGGTAACGCCAAACCTAAACATTTGATGCTCCATCGGGGAGCTCCATAGTGGAGCAAGTTTCTACACATGCACGTATATGATTTCAATCGTAAGCAGCAGGTTTGCCTGAGCCTATGTGAGATGAGTTTACTATTGGTTAAAATTTAATATGAATACAGAAATATTTGAGCATTTCATTAAAGCGCATTTAAAATAATATAGAAAATTTTTAAAATAATTAAAATTTGAAAAATATTCTTTTCGCTTTTAAATATACTAAATTTAAGGTATTCTGGCTTTTTTCTTAAAGTTTATAAGTGCATGTTCTTTAATAACTCTATAAACTTTAAGTATTATTATATATTAAAACTATGATATTTTAATTAAATAAATTTAATATTATTAAGAATATTGAAAAAGTACTTAATATTCTAGATATTAAAAAAAAAATATTTAGGACCAATTTCTTTTGTTATTTAAAAATTTGTAATTTTTTTCTTAATGCAGATATGTAATAGACTAAGTTCTACATATCATTAGCCATAGCTAAGTTAATCAATTAATCAGCGAAATGGAAATCATATTTAACTTATGATCTGTGGGATTTCTAGATTTTCTTAAGATTATAGTATACTGAATATTAATGTATATAAATAAGCTATATAACTATAACAAATACTGCTCCCACTTTTCACCCAGTTAGGCTCTCGTGTTTAGATAATTGAATAGCCTGACCAGCTATGATTGCATCAATCCAATTTTCGGCTATTTTAGAAATCTATTGTGACACATTTGTCAGTCTAACTGGCTCTAGCTCCTTTTCGTTGGGCATTCGTGTCACTGCATCGCATTCAAAATCAATTTGTGAATCCAGCTCTTTGTTGCATACGGAAGTCAAGTAGAATTTTTGGTTGTTTTATTTTTGGGGTAGAGCTCGGGCATGAATTCGTAGCTCATTTAGTTTGACATTTAGCTGATGCTACAGTTGCAGGAGCTCTATGTGTACTATATACATATATATACATAATATATATATATAGGGGCATGAGCATGGCATGCATATTATATATTAATGTATGGACAAAAGATAGAGAAAGAGAGATAGAGCGAGAGAGGTAAAGAGAGAGAGAGAGAGATAGTACGACTGTTGAAATATTCATTAGGCCTGAGTGCAGTGACAGAAATTATGCCTGCGTGTCGCTCTGCGGACAACATTGGAATGTTGTTGCTGCTGATGATGTTGATGTTGTTATTGTTGCTGTTGCTGTTGTTGCTGTGGCACTACTCGCACGTGCGTCATATAGCTGAGGCAGAATGCCGCAGCAAATGCCGGCACGAGGCGCATTCAATTTGCGCATTTGGCTTTTTAAAAAATGCATTAAAGGCGCGTGCAGCAGCGACAGCCACCTCAAATAACTGGCTAACGTGAATAACGTGCCCCAAATGCAAGCCACAGACGGACAGGCAGACAGAGAGACAGAAAAAAAAAATGTGGACGAAAGTTGCGATGAAAGCGCGAAAATTACTTCCTAAATAGCCGCCTGACTGGCTGTCAAGACGCTACAGAAAAGGAAGAGGAGCTGGAGCTGGAGCTGGAGACGGAGACGGAGACGGAAGACACAAGCAGGAGACAGTCGACAGGCAAGACCAGAGACCAGACACGAGCCCAATAAAGGATATGCATATATAGTAGCAGGAGACAGAGGCCACAGACGAATTCAAATTGCAAATTCGCCGCAGATTTTTTATGCACTTTTCCCTAGACCAAAATTAAGCCAAGCGAACGCTGCGGAACGAAACGAACTCCAGACGGGTAAAGCCACGACACACACACAACACACACAGAGAGAGGACGGGGATGAGGATGAGGACGAGGACGTCGCTGACATTTTTGACGACAAAATAAAAATATAAGAAGCAGCAGCGGCAGCAGAAAAGCCGAAGAAGAAGAAGCTACTGCAACAAGGATGACAGCACAACTGAATGCAAATATTATCGTATCTGTATGCGAGAGACGCTGAAGGCAGAGCCTCAGCACACAGGGCAGACCCCGTTTCAGAAGCGAAAAGGTGACAAACTGGCCGAACGGAATATGGCTTCAGTTAGGGTTGGGGTGTGATAGGGAAATGTCTATATATATGTATATATCTGTCTGTTTCACAGTCTGTATATATGTACATATATATATACCTGCCTTTGCCGCCTTCCAGCTAAATGCATTTCGGTTTTATTCATATTTTATTCAAATGTGGCAACCAAAATGGCACAAACACTGCGCAGTTATTTATGTTTCGTTTTCTACTATCCTGTGCAGTACTCTCTCTCTCTCTCTCTCTCTTACTCACTCACTCACTCACTCAGCCAGGGCTGCATAATGGCGCTAAAAACGGAGTTGATACCCAAAAATGGGCTAAACAATTGCGGAAATCCTTTGAGTTAAGCTGGAGCAGGAGTCGGTAGAGGAACGTAGCCAAACTGAAATTGATTAAAATAGATGATTGGGAATGTCAATTGATGAGTTGACTGCATTGCAATGCATTGACAGGAAGCAGTTTAATTACATAAGGAACCTTTAAGGTTCCATATGAATTGATTCGACTCTCAAGAGTAAAGTGGGTTAACTGGCAGACTATATATAATATATCATAGTAGGGATTGGCTAGGCGTACATTGCTTCAATTCAATGTTCAATAGAGATAGCTCTCAATATTCCATTATATAGAAATATTATGATCTTTTAGAAATGTCAAGGGATACTCAAAAGCTTTGCTAGTTGCTAGTTCTCTATATTTTAAATATGGCTTAGATATACTAGCTTTGCTCTTCTGTATTTAATTTTTCTTTTTAAATATTACTATTACATATATTTTCCCATTCTCTCTGGCTTAGGAATATATATATCCTTTATTTACTATTTATTTTCTTAATCTTAAATTAGAGAAAAAACTTACTTTAGATTAAGAGCAATATATTTAAAGTAGCTCCAATTGATGCTAGTTCTTGTAAAGCTGCCTTACAAATCTGTTTGAGTATTCGCTTTTATATGCTAGCTCAGATTTAGCTTAAAATATTAATCAACTAACTGTGAAAGCAGCTCGAGGACATTTCTATTGACTCATTTGAGAGTCTTCGGAGCGTTGTGCCAGTCCCTGAATGCCGCTCTTTATGAAGCTGCCAAATTGTTGTGGCCATTTCTCATCGTATTTTTGTTGTTGTTTGCGTTTGTCATTTGAGGGCGAAGCAAATACTTTGGAGGTCTCATTGCTTCAATTTTGTGTGCAGCTGGAGTGGGGGGAGGAAGGGCGATGGTAGTCAGAGAAGTAAAGCCACAGTCTGAGACATCAGTTTTGCCATGAATTGCATTTTTCTGTGCCGCGCCTCGCTGCCCCGTTCTTAGCCATAAACTTGTCATCATTTTAATATTGGCAGCTTATAAGCCACGTTAGACGCAGCCAAGACCCAAAAGCAACAACAGATCAGCAGGGAATGTTCAATGAAGTGGCAGCAGGAGCAGCAAGGGAGCACTACAAAACGCGAGCACTGAGAGGAACAGAATGAAACGGCAAGAGGAAGAGGAAAAGGAAGGGCAAGGAATGGAACGACGACCCAAAGCCAATGTCAAGCCAAGTCAAGACAAGCCAACTCAGCAACGGATTATCTGCGACAGCCCCATGAAAGGCGTTGACGTGCAAGTGGAACGCCCACAGAGCGCTGTAAGGGTGAGGGGGCGTGGTTAGATCGAGGACTATAGCTAGTTTGTGTGTGTAGCAAAAATTTACTGTAAAATACAATTTCCCGTTTTTATAGCTCATTTCCAACAACATTTGCTTAGCCAGCTCGTCGTTCGTCGCTCTGCGCCGTCTATGGGAAAACAATTTTTATTGCATTTCGCTGGCAATGAGCAAAATGAGCGGTAAGCGGGCGACGAGGTGAGCGGGCGTCGAGGTGAGAGTTGAAGGGGTGACCGAGTGAATGCGCTGAACGTTGGGCGGTGCAATGACTCGCTGCTTGAATGGATGGATGGATAGATGGATGGCCAGCAGGCTGACTGGCTGACTGGCTGGGTGGTTAGTGGGTGGGTTAGTGGTTGGGGGTGTAAGTAAATATTACTTCGTTTCTTTTTCTTTTTTTTTTAAACACTTGGCATTAAGTGCAGCAGCTGTGGGCTGACGAAGAAGTAGAGGACGGGCGTCTGGCTAGCAGCTGCCACAAGCATCGACATGGCAGGCAGGCAGGCAGCCAGGCAGTCAGGCAACGTTTCCTGCGTTAGTTGTGCGCTTCAAGATTCAATTATAATGCAATAAAGCGCGAATCAGAGTTACAATAAAAATAACAAGAGCGAGCTACACAGCATCAGAAGCAACAGCAGGGACACACACACACACATACACATATACAAACACACATTGACAAAGTCAGCAGACATGCTGAGTATACAAGAAATCTGCAATACACACACACACACACACACAGCCAGCCAGATACAATTGCAACTCTTCATATGCCTGTAACTCAGAAAGTGTTCCAGAAATTTTCATAACAGAAATCTTGGAGCTTTTTTAATTGAATCGAAAAATATATTTTTTACAATTATTAATTTTTTACAAGTATTTATTTATTTTTTATAAGTATTTATTTCTTTAGATGTTATTTTTTTTTTATCGTTTTCTGTTTGTTAGGTTTTAACCAGTATAAATTATTATTGGCTATATATAAAAATTAAAAAATAATAAATAATTGGTGAAACTAAATGGAATTTGTCAATGTTTCTGTACATTTATGATTATTTAATATTTATTCATTTTGCTCTGCGAAATTACGTAAAAATACAATATATATATTAAAATATACATGTAAAATATTATAGAATTTAGAAATGATAAACAAATTACTACAAATTTATTAATTATTGTTTGTTTTTATTTATTAATTTTTTATGTAAGCCAACATAAATTATTGTTATTTTTTTTATATAAACTTTTCTGAATTCAACATGATTTTACTTAACTATATTTTGATTATTTATATTCAATATTTTAAGCTTAAAAATATTTAAATGGAAGAACATATATATTTTGATTATAAAAGAGCGATTTGTTGAGGTTTACCTTTGAATAGTTGTCTATTCGATTAGGCATTAAATTTGTAAACAATTTTATTCAATTTTCAAACAACATTTACAGCTGAACGAAAATATTAAAAGAAAATTCCAATAATTTTCTTTCTTTTATTAAATTGACTACAAAGAAGTTAGGTGACGTTATTTTGTTGCTTTGCTTTTTGCTTTTTTGATTGAATAATGTAAATGAAATTCGCTTGAATTCTGTTTATAAATATGCATAAATTAATGTCCTAATAGGCTTCCCATGGAAATATATTTCGTTGAAAATTAGCTGCAATTTGAGCGGAATCAAATTAATATTGATTTATTTATGAGACCCAAGTAAAATAACGATGAAAAGTGGCTTAAAAAGCAGAGAAATTGATTTCTGGATCGTGTCTGGAATGAGAGCAACTTCGGGCAGGAGCTACAGTTGGCCACGACAAAAATGTTGCCCAGAGCTGACGACAGACAGAGAGAACGTGAGAAAGACAGAGAGAGAGAGAGAGAGAGAGAGTGGGAGAATGAAAGTGTGAGTGGGAAGAGTTGTTTCCCGTTCTAGTGCTGCTGCTGCAGCAGCGTCATCAGCAGCTAAGTGTTTAAGTGTTCTAATGTAACTTTGTCTCAACTGCTTCAGTTGCTATTTCTCACTCATTTTCTTGGGGCACTTTGGTCGATGGAAGCACGTTGACTGCCTCTAATATGATTATGATTGTTACTTTCCTCTCTCTTGTTGCTTTATGCAAATTATCGACTGTAATCAGTCAGTCAGAAAAAAAGTAAACTTTAAATTGACTAATTCCAAAAAAAAGGTAAAAATATTTCAAACTGGCCGACGGTCATTTTAATTATCTGGCAAAAAAATGCAAAGCAGCTACAACAGCAACAACAACAATGACAGCCAAAAAGAAATTCAATTAAAATGGAATCCCCGGAAATTCCTTGTAATCCCAAACAGCCCAGAAAAGAAGCAGCAGCAGCAGGAGAAGTGCGTATAATGCGTATACATATTGTCAAAAGCCAAATTGTACAACTCACGAAGGTAGCACAAAACATGTGGCCAATAAATTCGTGAACAGCAGCTACAAGGAAGAGAGAGAGAGAGAGAAAAAAAAACGCAGATGAAGTAACTTAAGTATGTAAATTGCCGCACGTTCATTTTTTGATTTTCCCCAGCATGAAATCAGTATAATCTGTTTTGTCAGTGCCCTGACCAACAACAGCGACAGCAATGCCAGCAGCTGAACAGCAACAGAAAAGTCAACGCAAACTTTGCCAGCTGAAGTTGATTTAAAACGCGATGCCAAACCCGCTCGCCCCTCTCACGCTGTACCATCTCTCTCTATGTGTGTGTGTGTGTGTGTGTGTGTTAGCCCACCGGGTGCTTATCCGTGTCCGTGCTCTGGTCCGTATCCCTGCCCAGAAGCGCTGATTAACGCACTCGAGCGCAATCTGCCTCACTTCACTTTTATGTAAACACAAAACAGAATATAAAGGCATAAAACAAAATAAAATAGAACGCCTCTCTTTCTATCTATCTGTCTGTCTGTCTGTCTGTCTCTTTCTGTCTCTGTGGCTGTCTGTCTGTAGAGCAGCAGGCCTATCTAGATGTGAACAGCAAAAAAATAAATATATGTTTGACTCTCTGTCTGCCTTTTCATATTAAAGGTAATTTTCATATTTTTGCAAATGGCTGCCTAGCAGTACGTTCGCTCTCTCTCTCTCACTCTTTCTATCTTTTTGAGTCGCTTTAGCATACGCCAAATTCAATCATTTAAATTCAAAAATACACATAAATATACTTATGTGAAAAGAAGAGAATAAAAGTTTACCTATATATACAGGTAAATATATATATATATGTATATATACATACATATATATATCTCTCTCTAAAGCCCTACTTGTACATTGTGTGGCAAGGTCAACGGCCGACAATTGTATAAAATGAAAATATTATGAACGTGAATTTTGGCAAAGCAAAGACGATTGTAATACCCTAAGGTGTAAAGATTACAAATACGATATCGCTTGAGCAATGGGCGTGTGCTACGCTACGCATATCAAAATGCTCTATTCAGACTGAAAAATTTATAAGAATTTCATTCTTGAATTGTGAGTGCTCTTGTGTATAAATGTATGGGATGTGGTTACGCATAAATTGTTATCAGGGGAAGAGGGAGGGAGCTGGCAATTGTTTGAAGTAATCGTGTTAATGTGCGGCTAGTCAATTGCGCTTGAAGTATGTAGGTCACAATAGGCTGGTTATTAATTATGTTATATTAATATTAATCTAGTTTTACTTTGATTTATATCCAATTCGCTACAGCTGCAATTTATAATTGTTAAAATAATAATTATTAAATTAATTTAATAATAGATTTTTCTTCATTCAAAGTCAAATGCTATAAGGTTCTATAAATAGATATAAATATAATTTGTTTTTTAAATATTATTTTTTTATAATATTTTTTATTATTTATATGAAAAAAAAAATACATTAAATAAATTTTGCTTTGGCTTTGCAAATAGATTACAAACATTACTTGATTTTTTTAATATTTATTAATTAATATAATAAACACCAAAATAATAAAAAATATAAGCTACATTTGTATATAGTTTTTTTTTTTTTTTTTTTGTCAATTTTTGTATAAAGTCAAATTGACAAAGGCGCTTTAATTTTAATTGAATTACCTAATCATGTAGCTGTAAATAATTATGTAATTAATAATCAGGCGTGCTTAATACCTGGCCATAACTAGATTATAGCGAAGCTTATGTCATATCAAATGCTGTCATATGTTTAGTTATGCAAACACGAATATTAATCAATGATATGATTTGCTGGAGATATTAATTATTATTTAATATGTTAGAAAAACTAAATTGCATTTTATTGCATTAGGTATTTGAATAAATAAACATTTATTTGCCTGAATTTTTGACACTTTTTAAAGCAAAAAAATACTTTTTTTCTACAAAAATTGTAGGAGTTGATTTTAGGTTTCCTTTTTCTTGTTTTTCTTGACGTTCACCTTTGAACTTTATTTTGTTTTAGTACAAGCCAAAAGCTTGACCCCTGACTTTTTAACCAATTTTAGATGCGAATCAAGTTAATTTTTAAGTGTTCCTATGGCTTTGCTTTGCTCTTGCTCTTTTCAACTGGGCTAAAACTTGTTCTGCTCTATCTCCAGCAAGCGTTACCAATCTTGTGCTCAAGTTATGTTAGCCATCGTCTCAACTGCGAGTGCATCAAAAGGGCAAAATCTGAACTGAGTCGCGGCTTGCAAAACTTGCAATAAAAAAGAGATGGAAATATTTTAAGCTGAGGCGCCCAAGCAGCGTGCTGCAAAAAATATTTATTACTCTCTGCCAGGCACAAGCATCTATGTGTGTGTGTGTGTGTGTGTGCTCTGTGCTATGTGTGTGTGTGTGTCTAGGGAAGATTGTTTGCCCTCAAGGTGAAAATATGCTAAGTAACAAATAAAAGCAAGATCTCTATCAGAGGCAGGCAGCCTTAACTGCGACGTCGACGTCAGCAGCGATTGCAGCGCCGGCGTCGACTGCAAATGTTGCAAACGAGTCGAGGCGTCGCGTCGCGTCGTTTCTTTTGGCTTTTTATGTATTTCTCTTTCATTTTGCTTTTTTTTTGAGGTTTTTTTTGAGAAGTGCGGCAAAACTAGAGCAGGATGAGGAATGAAACGAAACGAAACGATACGGAACGGATCGGAACGAAATAGACGGCCAAAAGCAAAGCTTGTAAACAAATTAAGAGATTGCTTTCGGCCAGGCGGCCCTCAAAAGCGTTGAACTGAAGGCTAAGCCAATGGGCGTAGCGCGCCAGCAATGGGGCAATGGGCGTTTCTAATCAAATCAGTTGCTGCATGCAATAAATTCCAACGGGGGGCAACAAAAAACCAAAAATAACAAAAATACAGAGAAGTAAAATGAAAAACACTTTGCGGTTTCTGCTGCTGCTGCTGCTGCCACAAGCTGAAGCGACAAACAACAAAATTGATTGGGCGACTTTTTTTTGTATTTCTATTTTTTAGGTGTAGTGCGTGTAAAATTTTTGTTTACAAATTGTTCAACTTTCATAAAATGTGCCCAAAGGGGCACAAGGAGTGGGGCGTGGCTATGGCGTGACTGCGTTTCGTAAAAGGCTGGATTTTTTTAGTTTTCTCTCTGGCCTATATCATGTAAATATGATTATTTTAAATCATGAAACTCTCAAGTGTTTTGTAAATAATTTCCAGCAGGCTAGCTAAAAGCTGACAAAGTTTTTCCAACAACTATGAAAAAAGTGCTCAGACTTGAATGTCAACAAACGTATATATGTGTATATGTATCTGGGTTAGAATAGCTTAGTGATTAAAGCGATTTGAAGAGTGGCAAGGCAAGGTTGAAGTGGACATTGGAAAGCTCAGATATATTATTTACTTAAAGAGAACCGAAAATAGAGAACAAAGCAGAGCAATAGTATAGAGTTTTTTATGTAAAAGGGAAAGTATAAAAATGGTTGAATATGTGTATAAAATTAAATCAAATTAAAACGTAGAGAAAACTAAAGGTTTGCCTTCTATTTACTTAACGAAAGTTAAAAATATTTTAAAATATATATAAAATAAAATATTTATATTTATATATATAATTATAATAGATTTTAAGTAAGCTTACGATCAAAAATTATATTATTTTTACTAATGCGTGCCATTTAATCATGAATCGTATAGATACTCTATTTAGTTTACTACTCTATTTAGTTTATATATTTATTGTACTTTTTCTGGTTCTATTAAAATTGTTAAGCATATTTCATCAATCATATAGTATATATAATAAATAAATATATCTATTTATATATATATTATTCTTTATTATTTTATTGTAGTTTTTTTTTTTTGTTTTTATTAAATAATAATAAATATATATAAAAACAATCATGTATAAATAATTATATATTATTCTATATTATTTTATGGTAGATTTGCTGTCTTTATTAAGATTCCTAAACATATTTCATCAATGGAGATTGTATGTATATTTTTATAATATAAAAATATATCTATTTATTATTTATATAGTTTATTGTAGTTTATTATCAATTAGGATAGAGGATAAAAATATATTTATTCCATATGCATACGCTTAAATATGATTTGCCATTTGATTACGAATTACCTTTAGCCTATCGAATTTGTAGCAATAGTTTGAGGTTTCTTTAGTTATAAATCAAGCTAGTCCACTCACTAAAAAAAAAAAAAGAATTTCAATCAGATATCCTAGTTAAAGCACATGTCAATAAAAATTCAGTATATTTTGTATAAATCAATCCATTATTTGTGAGCCAATGTCAGAAGTTCGCTATCGTCCGTTCTATGGCCGCACCATAGCCTACACCGAGGACAACATCGAGATAAGGAAACTCTTTGTGCACGCTCTGCCCATCGAGATGGAGTCGGAGGTGTTGTCGAACTACTTCAACAGCTTTGGCAGAGTGCTGCAGATGGAGCTGACAGAGAAGGCGACTGACAGGAGATTTAAGTACGGCTACGTTCTGTACGAGAGCTCACGGGATGCAGCGGATGTGCTGCTGAAGGAGAGGCATTTGGTAGAGGAGCAGCTGGTTAAGGTGGAGGCCTTTTATAGCTGGGGTCAGCCGGCGTCTGTGGAGCGCTGTGGGTCCATTTGCCAAATGTCGCCCATAATGAGGCTTAATGATGATTGCCTGCTCTGCATATACCGTTATCTAGCGCTTGCGGATCAACTCAGCCTCGCACGCGTCCTGCAACGCTGTCCGCCCCTCTACAGCTCCATTAATCTGGGCATCTTCAAGGGGCTCAGCCTGTGGCATATTCGTGATTTTCTGCTGCTATTCGGTCAGCATCTGAGCCAGCTTGTTGGCCAAATCCCGCGCAATCATCACCAGCGGCTGATTGAATACCTAGCCAACCATTGCCAGCGACTCAAGGTGCTGCGCCTCAGATATAGTCCCTTATCGTTGCGCAACATGCGCAAGCTGTTCGGCCAGCTGCAGCAGCTGGAGGAGCTGGAGTTGTCCAACTGCGACCTCAGCGATGAAAGCCTGCTGGCATTGAGTCATCTGACTAAACTGAAGGCACTGAATCTCTGCTACAATGACATGCTGACCGGCCGGCACATGGATAAGCTGCCTAGCTCTATAGAATCGTTAGATCTCCTATATTGCTTCGATCTGCAGTTTGCGCTGCTGCCCAGCATCTGCAGCCGCTTGCCCAAGCTCAGGGAGCTGAGCGTCAAGGCTGTGCACACAGAGCAAACGGATGTGTTCCGGGCATTGGCCAACGAGCACTGCTGCGAGCGTCTGGAGCGACTTGCACTGAAGACGCTCAGCTACCAGGAGCAGCCTCTGCACCTGGAGTACGTGGCCAAGCTTCCCGCTCTCCGGCAGCTGATCATGCACGATAGTCCGCCCAGCCTTGAGCTGCTGCAGTGGCTCGTCACATACAAAGCGCAGCAGCTCATCCAACTGGAGAGCAGCTCCCGCATCTCATTGGATGCCAGGCACTTGGAGCTGGTTGCTCAGCTGAAGGCGCTGCGTATTCTCTCGCTGCCCCATCACAACCAGCTCGACGACGAAGGCATGGCAAAGCTGTGCAGTCTCCAGGACTTGCGGGAGATCTCGTTGCAGTCGTGCAAGCGAGTCACAGAGCAGGCGATTCTCCGTTTGCTGCTCAGCTGCAAGCAGCTGCATGTGCTGCATCTGGAGCGTTGCGTCCTGCTCTCTGGGCAGCTCATCTACAGCATTGAGAGTGAGCTGCGTGAGGAGCTGCACAGTGGGTGCCATCAGCGCCAATTGCCGGTTCAGCTGTTCTTCTACGGCTCGAAAATTAATGAGTTTGTGCTTAAGCATCCAGATTTAGCGGGTAACGATGTGGTTCAAGTGGAGCTGACTCTTTGTCCAAATTGGTAGAGCAGGCCTAGGGTGGGCTGAGTGAATAGCTGGGGAGAGTTATGAACGTTCATGTTGGCAGGTGTATATTTATTTAAATTTTTATTAGTTAATCCAACTCAAATGATCTTATTCCCATTCTTAGAAAGTTTATTGTAGTTTCAATAAAGTAGTTGGAAGCCAAATAGCAGCTAACTAGACAGTCTACTAGGACATTAGAAAACAGCATGAAAAGGCCAAGCTGAAGCGTTTAGTTAGTTATCATTATTTAATAAACATTATTTACTCAACTTCATAAGAAGTTGACGTTGTCTAGGGAAAAAATAACGTATATTAGAGTAAAGCTAAATTTTGTATTTATTTTTGGTTTTCGTACAACTTTTTTGTACTTAAATTAAATAAAATGTTTAGATATATACCTCTTACTATTTAAATATTTTCCATTTCAATTCATATTAACTGTTTTATTTGCGTTTAAAATTGAAAAAAAAAAAACACGAATATAAATGGTGCTGTATATATGAATATATAAATATATGTATGTACATATATACTGTTATGCTCATAAATAATCAAATTAAAATATAATTTCGGCTTCATTATTAATGCTCAATTTTCAAGATAGCTTAAAAAAGTTATCTATATGAGAAATAAAATGCTAAATATATTAATTTAAAATTCCTTAAAGTGCACAAAAGCAGCTTGATGCAGCTAAATAGAACAGATATAATTGTGACAGAGTATAGATAGGTATTTCGAAGCCCCTGATAAATAATCATATTTCTTACAAAAACATTTCAACTGCAATTATAAGTTTCTAGTTTTGATTCAAAATATTGCATTTCCGCTAGCATATGATGAAATTTCCTTGGCCGTTTACCTGGCGCCTCGTGGCAACTGAATCGAAAAGCGCAGCAAAGGCAGGTGTAGCTAAGGAAAACTTACTGGGTAAATAGCAGCCGGCAGCTAAACAAAATGACCAAGGTTATGCATATATTAAGGATAAACATAACTTTTACGGAAATTATAATTAAACGTGGGCGCCTCGAATCGAGAGTTGAGCTGAGCTGAGCTGAGCCGAGGCGAGTCGGGGCGAGTCGAGTGGCGTCGCATCGGCTAGAGTTGAGCTGAGTCGCGTGGAGAGTTCAAAAGTTGGCAAAGCGCCGCACGCGGAATAGTTTTCTAATTAACTGTGAACTATGCGCAGCAGAGAAAAGACGCACAGCAATACCAAAAAGAGAAGTGAACAGAGATAGACAGAGAAAGCAAGGCAGAGAGAGACAGAGAGTGTGTGTTAAGGGCGTCCAGTGCTGGAGCTGGCTGTGAGATAAACCGTGAAATCTCATGAATTAACTGTGCCAACTTTTGGCTCCTGGCTGGCGCACGAAACTATTTGAAAAGAAAGACAATTGCAACGTGAGAGGCAGAGAGAGACAGAGAGAGTGAGAGATAGAGAAAGAGAGATGGGAAGCAAGCAGAGTCTGCTGACGGCAACGGCGACAGTTTCTCCACAAATGATTTAGTTGCGGCGGAAAGCGAAACGTCGCCAACAAACAACTCGAGTGCGGGCTTGCCGCCATTGTGCCCGCCATTGTACCGGAAATGCCGCACAAATGAGAACTGGAAATGGAAGGAAGTTGACAAGGCATGCAGCGTGGGAGCCACACGGGGCGCTGCTGGGAATCGAGCTGCTCGTGTACCCGTGGGGCAGCGCGCACAGTAACGTGCGAGGCGTCAACAATGTCACATGACAGGTCGTCGCAACACCAGGCCCGACAGCAGGACAGCCCGACAGTCCGACAGTTGGACAGTTGGACATTCGGCAGTGGCTCTCAACACCGGGTGAGAGTGAGTTGAGTCGAGTCGAGTCGAGTTGAGACGAGACGAGTCTGGAGACTCTGACTCTGGCAGCTCCATTGGGTCGCTTCTCTAATTAGCTGCAGTAATGGCATGTCAACAGTGCCAAGCGTGGCATCAGCTTGCACAGGACAACGCCAAGACAGCGGCAGACGGGTTGCAGCTTCTACGGCTGCTCCGGGTTGCTCCGATTCCTGCCTCTACTTCTACTTCTACTTCTACTCTCTCTCTCTCTATCTCTATCTTCTCCTCCTGCTTATCCATGTCCGCAGTGTAATTGGAGACAGGCGCCATGGCGCCAGCTTCCCCATCCCATCATCTAGACTATGATATGCGGCTCTTAACCCATTTTACTCAACAAAAACGCTTCACGAAATTAAACACAAACTATAAACAGTGGCGGAAAGCATTCTTAACAAAATATGTATTAAGTTCCAGGCATCTCAGTTGCTAGCTATTCTCTACTTAAGCACTGAAAGAAATTCTCAGAATCTCTTCTTTAAAATGCTTTAACATTTTTTTCGCATGCTTTTCTCTTTACATTTAGCTCTGCTCCTCCCATCACTCCCTCTCTCTCTCTCTCTCTGTATCTTTTTCTCATGCAAACAAACAAACTGGCTTTGCTGAAAAGTTTAATCTCAGATAGCGACTAAATGGCAGGAAATTTAAGCGACTGTCAAAATTGTGTAAAAGACTTTGATATTCTTCTGTTAAGCGAAATCAAATTTGACATAAATTAGAGGTAATAAAAGTTCAATTATAATCAATTATATTCAATCGCATCTAGCTGCAGTCAATTATTTGCAATTATGCGTTGCAGTACAGATATATAGATAAATCGAGGAGGGGGCAGACAGGCGGGCAGTTATGGATCTGGACTTATGATTTTTCGGAATATCTTTGTATATTAATATATAAAGGTCTGTCTGTCTTATGTATTTAACTTATGTATTTAACTTTTTAAACAGAACTGACTTTATTTCGAATCTTGGATACCTTCAGTAAAAGTATTTAAATTCGTAACGACTTATTCTTTGGCATATTCATGCAGCTGTATGCCATTATTATGCTCTGAATTCATTCATGTCATTAAGAAACTGCATTTGGCACAACAATTTTTCAACAATTAATTTCATTCAGTAAACTCGAACCCACAAAGAGGCCCAAGCACAGTCGTTGCGTTAGCTGCGATTATGTGTGGTGTGTGTATGTGAGTGGCTGTGTGCGGGTGTGTGTGTTTCTGTTCGGATTGCTTTGAATGCACGAAAGAAGCGTTGAATGAGTCTTTAAAATAAGTTCAAAAATCTGTAAAATAATGTGCTGTAATCTGCACTGGTTTCATTTAAAAGCGATAGATATTGGAAAATCAAATAAAACAGAGTAAAATTGATAAATGTCTTCATTTTCTTTCAGTCAACCTACTCCAAGAGAGTTTTTAAATTTTCTTGAGTCATACAAATCTTGATTTATCTGTTTTTAAAATGGTTATTTATAAGGAAATGGAAGTTCCTACAGGCTTTGCTTTGATTTCTTATCTAGTGTTATATACCACATAAATTTGCTATATACAGATTTTAAGCTATAATCAGCAGCTAACATATAAAATTAGACTTTTCATATATTTATTCAACATTTCCCCTGTCAGACTTTAAAAGATAATTAAAAACATTTAATGCCAATTCGGCTTAGCTCCGTGGCGAAGCTTGAGCATGTGGAGACATTTTTGGACCTTGAGCTAAAATGCAGAGAATAAATAGGTTTGAGGTTTGATGAAACCCCAAGAAAGATTTTTTGAAAGATAAGCAAATTTTGTTGTTAAATATAATGCCTTGGAAATAGCTTTAAACTTAATTTATAATAATAATTTAAAAATATAATAAACTACATACAAATGTAATTAATTCTTTTTTATTCCAATTTTGATTCAAAATTCTTATTTTCTCATATTAGATTATTGTTCTATAAAAGTATTTTTAAATGATGCAATATGGAAATCTAAACGACAGCTGAATGAAAAACTCCCCTTTAGCCTTACCTATATAGAGTATGCTCATGCTTAATTCATATTCTTTAAGGAGTATTACGTTCTTGCAATCCTCATTCAGCTCCCGAGTCAAGTATTTCCTGCTTGCTGTAGATTATGAAAAATTTCATTTAGATTTGTTCCACTTAACACGAATTTCCCTTTATTACCTATATTCCGGTGCATTTCGTTGTGGTTTACCTTTGCTCGCAATCGACCCAAAGCAAAATCTTCGTGATTTTTCCCCCTTGAACGTTCACGAATTTTTTTGGCTGCCTTTTTTTTTCATTTGACATAAATAATTGGCGCATAATGAGCATAACTTGAAGCAAATTACAGCGCGTGTGCTTCGAACGCTAAGCAGTTGGGTGGCTCTGCCATGGCCACGCCCTCGCCTACACGGGCGCCCACGACAGCGCCAGTGCCCTACAGGGCTTCGAGGCATTAGGCAAAAGGAAAACTTAAAAATATGTCCAGGCTGTGGGTGTGGGTGTGGGCGGGATGTGGAAGAGCGAAGGCGAAAAGCGATGCCAGCCTTAGTTATCAACATCCACTCTGTGTGCGTGTGTGTGTGTGTGTGTGTGCGTTGTATTTGTCGTCCTGCTGTTGGTCCTGTTGCTGGCACAGTTTTTGCGCTATTTTCGCAGCGTTCTGCTCCTTGTTAAGCTGCGCCAACGTTTTTCTTTAATTATTCAAAAGATAATTACACTAAAAATTTTTTGTCATTTGCAAAAACCGTCCCCAAGTAACCCAACTTGCAGTACAAAATCTATAGACATACTCTTTTTTTTGTCGCTCCTTTTCATATATATACATACATATATATATCTTTCGTTTTTTATTTTCCATATATATTTTTTTACCCTTATTTTTTTGGACAAAGTTTGCTGTGCGAAGAAATTTGCAGCCAAGCGCTAAAAATGCTATTTTTATTTTGCTTTTCATAATTGCCAGCCAAGCGAGAGACAGAGAGGCACATAGGAAAGAAGAGATAGAGAGAGAGAAGAGCATCTGCCGGATGGCAACGGAAAGTTTAAGGAAACGCAGCCCAGATACGTATACAAGCGGTTTGGCACATAAGATACAGATACCCAACGGGAGGACAGTCACATATGCTTATATAAAACATGGGCTCGCCGAGCAGCTACAAAATATGCGAGAGACGATGCAAAAAAAAAAAAAAAGAAGAAGAAGGTATCAACAAAGTTACACGGCTTTCGAATAACTGAACTTTTAGAATAATTAACAAAAATTAACAAAAATGTGAAATTCTTATCGAGGCTTCGATCTGAAAATGTGAGGAACTTAATTGCACAAGGTAAGTAAATGAAAAATATTATTATAGAAAGTCGATAAAATAGTTTTAAAAAAAATTATTTTTGTCTGGGAAGAAGTAAAGTATAAAGTATATACATATATGTTATACTAGTATATAAGACAGAGCATGCTTTGGCCTCATCGAGAGTGTTTGGACAAGCAAACTCTAACTTAATATAAAAAAAATTAAAATTAAAAATTTAAGAATATATTAAAAACAACTTTTAAGTAGTACAAGATTTTTCATGCTCGGTAAACATTTTCAGCCGACTAAAGGCAATTGCCAAAGAGTTCGATAATTATGGAGACATATTTAATAATAGAAAATAATAATAATAATAATAAAAGAGCTGCAGACAGTGCTTCACATTCACACACGCACTCACTCACACACACACACACATAATAAGTGTTTGGGTTGGGCATAATTGGCAGAAATTAACGTGACCGTACAATCAATATTTATCGTCTATATAAAGTCCATGCCTTCACGCATATATATATATATATTTATAAATTCATATTTTATACAAGTACTATTTATATGTCTGTGTGTTTATTTATGTATGTATTTATTTGTATATTTATTCATAGTTGGTTTCCTGTAATTTGCCATCGTCGCGCTTGCGTTTTAATTTAAATTCAAGTTGAAAGCTGCATTTTAAATACCCTGTAGAACAGGGTCAAGCAGTGAAATGGGGAGCTTTGGTTAAATGTGTTTGTGCTGCTGAAAGAGATGGAGAGACATAAAAAGAGAGATACGTAAATAGGAAAAGCAAGGCAGTTGTTCTTTTTATGTATTTAACTTGATTCAACTCTCTCTCTTTCTCTCTCTCTCTCTTCTCTCTCTCTCTCCCTGGCTCTACCTAATTTCTATTTATTTCAC